>NC_051076.1:48047145-48119572 GCF_004664715.2 Peromyscus leucopus
TTGAGCCATGCAGCAAGGTTCCCTCTTGTGCCGAGTCAAGGCTTGGGTCTGGCTTCCTTAAACTCTGACCACCTGCGTTGGCTTTACAGGCAGGGCCCTGTTCGGCAGGGCAGGTCTGAGTTGTTTGTAGCACCGGCTTTAAGCAAGCTGCTCACAGACCTAGGCCCGGGCTAGAAGTTGCCGCTCGGACTAGGAATCTGGCAGCTCAGACTAGGTAGCCGGCAGCTCCGACTAGGAAGCCGGCAGCTTCCTGCCGCCGCCTGCCGTTGCTTGCTGCCCTTGCGGGAAAGCAGACCTGCCATCAAGTCAAGCGGTTTTTAATGGATTCTTGTCACGTTGGGCTCCAGATATAGATGTAACCAACCGTCTTATTAAATAAGAAACACAGAAACAATGCAAAAGAGAAAGCCGAGAGGTCAGAGCTCAGAGCTAAAATCTCACCCTTCCGCCTGCGGTGTCCCAGCTTCCCGAAGGAGACTCTATTTCCTGTCTGTTCGTCTATTTAAAGTATTTTGTTCTGCCTTCTCATTGGTTGTAAACCCAAACACGTGACTGCCTCGTCACTGTCTGAATGTACAGCCCCCTAGGTCTTAAAGGCATATGTCTCCAATACTGGCTATATCCCTGAACACACATATATCTATGGGATTAAAGGCGTGTACCACCACCGCCACACTCTTGCTATGGCTCTAATAGTTCTGACCCCCGGGCAACTTTATTTATTAACATACAATCAAAATCACATTTCAGTACAATTAGATTACCACCACAGTTTAGACTGTGGAGTTATTGATTAACTTTGTATTTATTATTTTAACTTTATTTCTGCTTATATCCTCTCAGTTTGGGTATATATGCTATCTGTGGTCAATCCATAGAAATTATTTAGAGTATGGAACAAAATTTTAATCATACTAATTCGCATAGTAACTGCTTAACAGATAATGTGGCCTATGATATTTGATTCCTTATCTATAAAAATGGAGATGATAAAGATATATAGCTTATAAAATTTATAATAGGTATTTTTGAAATTACATATAAAACTATCAGAAATGTTTTAAATGGTAGATATTTTCTTTATCACATAAAAATAGTAGATTTAGTAAAAAAAAAATTTAATAAATTGTATGCATAAGGAACATTTACATTCACCTGGTATTTTATTTTATACAATTGTTGTGCAGTTGAAAACAGAAATTTTTTCTTATTAGCCAAAATGTAGTTTTAATAATTAAACTAATATTTTACTCTGAAAATCATGATCTCTAAAAGTAATAGGATTAAAATTTCCATCTTGTATCTGATGGAATAAGGTAAAATTGGAAACTTCTTTTATCACCTGGTTCAGAACTAAAATCTGAAGCTTAAAATTGCATGTAAGGCTTCTAATCTGAAATGTCTCCACAAGATAATAACATCAGTGTGTAGGAAAAGACTGATGAAATGCCACAGACCACTGATCAACAACTTGTTCTTAATCTACTCCCCATGATATAAAGGGTATTACAACATAAATCATAATTCGAGTGGCTATTTTCTATAACTATCATGGAAAAATTGTGACAATAGGGGCACTTATCTGAAACTAAAGATGCAAAAAAATTGATTAAAAATTTTAAAGAAAAAATATGCATTAACTCAAATATATGATGTCTACATCAAGAGATTTCTGAAACTGGGAGAGAATCATTGAAAAACCAAATGTAAGCTCCCTTTCTGAGTTTATTATTCACAGCAGTTCACACATAGAAATTTAGAACATTTATGTAGGATTCCTCTATCAGGTGGAATCAGATACATCCTATTACCCTTAATTTACGAGCTACATATTAACTTCAACTATGCTGTGAAGAATTTAGTGATTAATTTATAGTATGTTTTCTTGTTACAAAATCAAGAAGTTGTTTTCTCGATAAAGATCTAAGAGAAGTTTAAAGATGCTTAAACTCTACATCTAGAAAATAAGCAGCTAACACAGTCTAATCTGTCCATGCTTGCCCCTTAATTAGGATTATCCCAGATGGGAAGGGATTGTCCTACAGTTCACAGCACTTGATTGTGAATTCATTTTCCTTGTGCTGTCTATGGAAGAAAAGCTTATTTTCATTGAAGTACCCTATGATATTAAGAGAAAGGCAGATGACAGACACTAGTCTTTGACCTTCCAAACTATAATGAACTCATGTTGCAAATATACTGAATTTCCAGTCACCTCCTGCTGGCCTTTTGGAATTAGCATTGAAGGAGAAGGAAACTACCTCAGCATAATATTATATACCAACATCTGCTTAAAAAGAAATCCTGACTTTGATCATACACTTGCATACCACTTAGAAATGTTCTTATAGAGACTGAAGGATGTACTGGGAATTCCAGAACACATCTGTGGCAAACTCCTAAAGACTTTCTAGGATGAGGCAGTAATTCTATTTATAATTATGATTGGTTAGCACCATTATTATCATTTAGAGACAACAGATAAAACTCTGAGACAGCAGGAAGTGTCAGGCTAACATCCTTCTAAGTACTCATTAAATCTTCATAGCTCATCTATGTATTGTTTTATTTGGCAGGTAGTACTCCAGGGAAATTAAGTAATTGAAGAAAATCTCACATCTAGATATATATTTAAGGAATTCTAATAGCATGCCTCTAAATCTCACTACAATCCTATATCATAGAATAATATTATGCACATGAGATTGTGAGCATGGGTTAAGCCAAGGACTCCCTTCAGGTTTAGGGCAACAGATCTGAATTTCAACTTCTTTTACTGCAACAGAATGAGACACTAAACCATATCATGTGTAGAAATGATTGCTTCAGCAGAGTGTTGTACAGTTCATGTGCTGAACTATCTCAGGTTTAGTGTTCTTAAGATAAAGGAAGGCAATATAAGGTAAATGGCCATTAATGCATGTTTCATATAAAGAAAGTAAAAGGTTCCTTATTATCTTCATTGCTTTTTTAAAAACCCTGGATTATCATAATTCATGTGTTTTTTTTTTCAGAAACTGGAATAACTTAGAAACTACAGTTTTACATCATTCTCTAAAGTATTATGATCACTGTTCAGAGCCAGAGCTATTCTGGTATATGCATATTATAGTTACAAAATCAGTCTGCAAGAAACATCTTCCCCTCTAAAGAACACATTAAGGAAATGGTACATTTCCACCAATTTCATAACTGAAGATATTCTGTGCTTTGAATGTTCATATCCCTCCAAATAATACATTCAAGCCCCAACTCTCAGCCAGTGGTATTCTGTGGTGGGTTACTTTCAGAAGTAATTTGTTTATAAAGAAAGACCCTTCATTTTAGGGATAGAATCTTTATAATAGACTCTACACATGGTCCCTTTTACTTAGAGAGGGAGAGAGACAGAGACAGAGAAAGAGAGAGAAAGAGAGAGAGAGAGAGAGAGAGAGAGAGAGAGAGAGAGAGAAGAAATGTCTCTGAAGATTGAGCCCCTCAACAAACTGAACCTGCCAAGACTCAATGTAAGCTGTCCAAGCCAGAACTTAGCATATTTCTCATAAAACTACTCAGTTTATGGTATTTTGTTGGACCAATCTTTATAAACTAAGACAATGTTTGAATTGGCAATTCCAGCTACCATCAAGTATTAGACTGTAATGAATGGTATTAGTTGTCAATTAGACTGGATTGAGATGTAACACTGATAAAACCTACATGTGTGTCTATGGGGGTGTTCCCAGAGAATACTGACTTCTGAACAGCACATAGGGGAATGCAAATGAGGCTTAGGTAAAACATGAACATCACCTTCTATGTTGGTGTTCTAGGTTGGTGGCCTGCATGGGAAGTCCTCACTAGAAGGCAGTATGAAGTCCTACAAACCTTTTTATTTCTGGATGAGCCTATCCATCTATAATGCCATCTTCTAATGACATGAGACTCCAGTTTCTTTCCTCGTTCAGCAGAACTCTGTAGCAGCTGCCTCTTAAGAAATGTCCAGAGTTTCAGCATTGAATTGTAAAACTGAGATTTCTGGCTGCCTCAGTAGACAACAACTTGGCTCTCAGCCTCTCCACTCTTTAGATAAGCATTGTAGAATCATACAGTCTGTGTCCTTAAGCTAACCAATTCCCTTTCAATAATATATATGCATATATCCTATTAACCCTGATTCTCTAAAGAATCCTGCTGTATAGACTAAATATAATCCTAAAAGTATTAATGACCATGAGCATAGAGAAACTTACTCTAATTTAGATTGTCCTACATTAAGGCTGAATTACAGAATGTAAAAGCATGTCAGACAAAGAGCAAAACCACTAAAGTTTAGAGAAAAGATGTGACACAGAAAGGCATTGAACATCCTTGTTCAGCATTTGTTTTAGGTTTTGTTTGCTCACCAAACCGTAAACATCTTCATTCTAGCCTCTACCTTTTCTTTCAAATCTGGCTATTTCTTACAGACTTCAGGTTCATGATTTTTGTTTTCAACAACTGGGTTCTCTCAGTGGTTTGTGAATATCATTATTTTACCTCAATTTTTATAATTGCTTCATTCATACATAATGGCAAACAAGTGTTTAAGTATAATGTTCACAGTGCACACAGTTGAATAATTAAACAAATATGGCATAATCTGTGCTTCCCTAAAAATTTGTAGCTTGAGATGTTGAAATATTTTACAAATTGTCAAAACTCAAAATCATCATTCACAATCTGATAAGAATTATAATTGAATAAAAATGTCTCCAAAGGGGCTAGAGAGATTGCTCAGCAATTAAGAGAGCCTACTGCTCTTGCAAAGGCCACAAGTTCAGGTCCCAGAGCACCCAGATGGTGTCTCACAACCCTCTATAACTCAAATATAATGGCTCCAAAACACTCGTTTAGTGTCTGCCAGCACCATGAACACATATGGTAGACAGATATACTTGCAGGCAAACACATCCATATTAAATTAAAAAATTCTAAAAAGTATGTCTCCAAACCCATTATCACTTATTTAATGTTTCTAATCTCTTTTGCCTCGTTATATAATAAGTGATAACGTTTGAAAGACACGATACCTTAAAAAAGAGGCATCTTGGGTAAATTTTGGATTGAAGAAAATAACATCATTATATAGCCATTTCATAAAATAATGAAATAAAATATAACACATATTAAGCTTTAACTTCGTATACTGTTTCCAAAAATGAACTGATACATTTCTTGGTAGTTTATCTTCCATGACACTTTATTTCAGTACCTTGGCATTTGAAATGGTCACAAGTAATTCTCTCCCATTTTGAAACTTCCATCTTTTCCATATAATAAAAAAAAAAAATTGTTACCTACAACAACAAATTTCTGAGCTGTATACCATGAAAAATATCAGTGAATTTGAATCTGTTAGTTACTTTCTTTTCAGGGAAAGTTATTTGTTGCCAACTATAAAGTAAAAAGATGATCAATGCAGAGCCCAGAAGTAGATGTTTCAAGAGTCTTTTATTTAGCATGTTAACCAGAGAAGAACTGTGCCATTAACCATTGACTTCAGTTGCCTTGAATTAACACACACATACACACACACACACAGAGAGAGAGAGAGAGACAGACAGACAGACAGACAGACAGACAGAGACAGAGAGAGACAGAGACAGAGAGATGTATGTAAATACGATGCCTAAATCAGTTCACAAAGAACACTGCACACTGACATCCATCTATGGGTGTTTCTGTTTTACTAATCTTTATGTCTAGAATGAGATACTTATGTATTCCCTTCCATGAAGATCTATGCTTTCAAGTATCATATTTGTCTTATGCTGAAACTAAGAGCTCTTTCAAAAGAAGACATAGAAGTTTCATTTGTAAATGATTAAAAGTATATTTAAATGAAATACATAACTTACTAAACATTTAATTTGCAACTATCATTCAGAAGATGCCATTGTTGTTCATTCTAAGAACTATTATATTAACACTGTAGTTTCCTTAATTCGTGATCTTATTCTGTATTTTATCACAGATTCAAGAATTATTCATAAATACTTGAGATATTTTAAGTCAAAGGGCATTTCACCTATTACTTTTAAATGTATATATTTCATTCTTTAGAAAGGTTTTAGGTTCAAAATAACAGTGAACAAAAGAGCTGGAGTTGCAGTACATATCCTCTCTAAACAGGTTAATAATTTGTACATCAGAGAGAGAGAGATGTTGGATGAGACTGATGAGCCTGTAGAGACCCACCTTGTTGTGCGAAGTCAGTTGTTTACTGGGTTAGATTCTTGTGACTTTTAAAGGAAGAAGACTTAATTTTGGCTCCCAGTTTTGGAGGCTTCTTTCCATATCTTTGGTTGAATTGTGTCTGGGCTGTGTGTGGTGAGGTAGTACAGCATGGCTGAAGCCTATAGCGGAGCCCCTGACTCACCTCATGGTAGACAGGAGGCAGAGATTGGAAAGGAGAGGAAGAGAAAAGATATGCTCTTCAGTGCTAGGCCTGTGGTGATTCAGTCGTGAAAATCAGACCTCAAAACCTAATGGCTCATGTAGCACAAACATGTCTATGAATTAGGACACCAATGCAATTTGCACTGTCATGATCCTGTAACCTCTTAATAATGCCACGCTGGGGGGGGGGGGGGTATGCCTTCAACACCTGGGTCTTTGGAGCAGCACTCATATCTACACCATTGCTTTCACCTTAGGTTTCATTATTGGTATTTATTGTTCTATAGGTTTAGAATAAAATACATGCCAATTCATTTCCCTATACTAACAGTATCTGCGCTCCACTCATTAATCCCTCCCTCTCCAAACCTCCTGCCAACATTCATCTTTTCACTGTCTTCATAGCTTTGTCTTTTCCAAAATGTCTGAAAGATGGCATCCTGCATAACATATCCTTTCCATACAGGCTTCTTGTGTTACACACAAATTATTTTCTTCATGACTCTGGATAACTTGATACTCCATTACTTTGAAAATGATATGTATTCATTTGTTTATATGAAAGACACCTTGGCTCCTTTCAGTTTCTAGCAATGATGAATATGGATGCTAAAAATATGTTCATGATGTAGTTTTGAATTCCTTTTTGTGTGAGAAAAAGAATAATTGCCAAATCATAGGTTAGGGATATAGTTAATGTTTAAGAATCTTAAATTGGTGGCAGCAGTGGTGTGTCAGTGGTTAGGAGTAGAAACTGATTTTGCAGAGGGTCCTAGTTTGGTCCCCAGTATGCATAATGGGGGAAATACACTTGCCTATAGCTCCAATTCCAGAATTTCCCATGAACTATGAGCCTCTGAGGGAACCTGGATGCACATGGCACACAAGAACTCATATGGCCTCACACAAATGTAAATAAATAAAAATAAATTACCTAATTTTCTTCTAAGGTGACTGTTCTTTCCTTGTACACACTCATCAATATTTTCTCTTTTCCCCTGCACTTAATTCTCATCTGAGACAATCCCTATTCACTCTAGGGTTTACCTAATTGATTTTTTTCAGATGAGATTTTACAGATTAGTTTTTTATGGGGGACACAAGCAAAAATGTAGCCACCAGTGGCTGAGCAACAAAATCATTTCCTCAGAGTGTTACTTGGTGAAACACTGAGTTTATTGGACTTACTTACAGAAACATGAATAAGAGGTTAGTTATAAGACTCAGTAGTCACTGTGTGTGTGTGTGTGTGTGTGTGTGTGTGTGTGTGTGTGTGTGTGTGCATGTCTTTTCTCACTATACACTTAGGCTTCAGATTTATGTGTTGAACTAAAGACATTCATCATCAGCTTCATAGGGTTTAGATTGCAGACCTGACTAGTGCCTCCTCTCTTGTTATTATTCTCCCCCTTCCTATTTTATTGTCATATCTTAGATGCTATATAAATATGAAATATTTTCAGTACTATATCTTGTTTTCTTTGTTGTTGATAGCAAATGTATCACAGCTCTGAGATAAACACTTCATCCATTATTTTTTAAGCCCTTGTGTAATAGAGAACAGTACAGATACCAAAGGTTTGCTTCACTACATGTCTTTTGGCTAGTATGGTCTACTTTAAAAATCAAAAGATATGGTGAGTTTTTAGAAAGTATTTTAATATGAGACACCTCCTTAACCCTCCCTCCTTCCTGCCTTCTTTCTTTTTGCTTCTATATGGTACCTTGAGGCAGTGCTTATCATCACAACCATCTGGAAAGACGAAAAGACATAGATAAGCACAGGAACTTAGAATGTTTGGGATTGCCTTCATTTCCTTTAGCAGCTAAAGGTAACCATGAAACCTCTATGCCCGGGCATAATCAATTTCTTTCTTTTTAACCTACTAAGTGTCAGGTTTTATCAATCAACACATTTCCTTCTTTAAATAGTGGACAATTAATGTTATCCATCTTCCATTTTCTTGGGTTGAGCATAGATTAGGTTTTTTGCTTATCCCACCTGAAGAAGGCTGAGAAAAAAATCTAAAAATATAGTATGAGCTAAAAGGTTTAATTTATTGATAATTTTCTCAATACTTTATTTGCCTATTATATCTTGCCAGAATTAAACTTTCATATATTTAAAAATCAAACTTAAAGTTTGTTTTTAATTGTTCATTTTTGCTATGGTGTTTCTACAATTCTCCTTTCTCTTTAGGAGGACTTCATGTTGGTGGTGGTGGTGGTGATTCTTGTTTCAAAATATTTATGTAAAAAAATGAAGGTGTAATGATTATCCTGGCTATCAGATTGACTGAATTAAGAGATGCTGAAATTTACCTCTTGGAGTTTCTGTGGGGAAGTTTGCAGACAGGACTGTCATCTGAGAGAATAAATTAGAGAGGAAGACCTATCCAGAATGTGGGTAGCACCATCCCACCAATTGGGAGCCAAAAAGGAATAAAACTTAATGGGAAAAAGCCATGTATTCATACAACCTTCATTCTTCATAAGGATGCAGACAGATTCTGCCAATCACCAGGGTGACAGTCCTAGTTTTTCCATCCTTTCAGTATAGATGACTTCGATCCATGACTCTACAAGGACTTCATGACATTCAAAGCCACACTAGGTCTATAGCATTGACAACCCCCAAATTCTAACCTCAGGCAGAGGCTTCAAACTTTTTGGATTAAGCATCAGTCAGGTTTGTTTCCTCTCCTATCTGATGATGATTATTATTGAACTATATTTTCTTATCATACAGGCCAATAAGACAAATAATGTAATAAATTCCTTTTTGTTGTATTTCCCTTTCTATATTATACCACATTAACTCTGTTCCTCTGGAGATCCCTCACTCATAGTGCAATCAGCATTGTTGTAAGCTCTTGACCGCCAAGGTACTATAAATACAAGGCCTTGAACAAATAACAGTAAATGTGTCTTTAGCAAAGCCATTAACAATTTGAATGTTCCAATATATAACTTGTTTAATCATAGTAAATAAAAAGAAAGTACCTTCAATAAACATGTTCTGTCATATTGATTTCTGTAAATTAAAAGCACTAAGATATAATCCCAGTACTTTTCATTAATTATGTGCCTAATTAGAACTTTTAAAAAATAACATTGAAAAATCATTTCATTTTTTTTAAAACATCGATGTTTGAAACAAATTAAGCAGGGAGGAGGTTGTGTGTGTCTGCTGTTTTGTTTACACTAGACATCTCATCCCAGGGGCATTAGGAACATCAAGCAATTCTACTCCTGTCATGCTAGAGTTACCTCCAGCTGCAGTTGAGACATCTGACAAGCAACATCTCCATGCTAGAATACACAAATTCCCCAAATACACAGGCTTCCTACATTCTTAATCCAGCCTGTTGTTATTGCAAAGGAGTTTCAATATATCATGAGTTGGGAGAGGTTGGTATGATAAGGGCTGTTCTCTCCAAAAACAACAGGATCTTCATTATTGAAAATGGAGAGGATTAATGATTATGCCCCTGCCCTTATTTAGTTAACTTTGCTTCAATAAAATTTTTATTCTCAAGTAAAATAAGTTTGAGAATCCTATCTCACAGTGGAAGTTGAACCATAATTCAACATAGATGAATCACCTTTCTACTTGTGGCTTAGTGCACAGAAATATTTGGGAAAATAGGTGAGTTGGTTTTGTGAGATTTTTAGAACTTATTTTACTTTGAATAATTTAAAGAAGTAATAAAGATTTGAAAAATAGGATCCTGGCACATGGTTTGGTCATTAAGATTTTGTACTGCTCTTGCCAAGGATCCAAACGTGGTTCCTAGCACCCATATCAGACAGTTCAAAACCACCTGTAACTTCAGCTCCAGGTGATCCACTGTCTTCTGCCCCCAAATGTCACCAGCACATGTATGGCAGGCACTCACTGGGCACACACACATACACAAGAACGAAAATAAAAATAATTCCTTAAAAAAAAGAAAATAAGTTGAACAATATCTGGAAAGCATCTCTGCCATCATTCAGCTGCATGCCATTTCAATGGCCTGGCTCAGCTCCGAGGTACCTTTACACTAGTAGCACAGTTGCATTCTTCTGACAAATTCCAGATCTTTAGTCAGTTTTCCACAAATAGTTGTCCTTCCAAAATTCAACATGCTACTGTCTCTCTTTGTGGAATCACCAATAGCTTGGTGCTTCTTTTGTATCTGAAATCCTTAATCTTGTCCTTCCAATCTCTAGAGTGCTGCTCAAACAGTCCTCTTTTTGATAGAATTATCATATTCCTTCCACACATTCACCTACATGCATCATAAACTGTGCTTAGCCAAGGTGACCCTAGTCCACCTCGCATCACTCTACTCACTTCTTGAAACCTCATGACAAATGTGTCACTGCAGATGTTGTTTCGTAACCTCTGAGACCTGAACATGATCAAGGAGTAATCTGTAATTTTTTTAATGGTGATAGAAAAAAAAAAAACAGAAAACTGTATATCTATGAGACTAATGTCATTCTTTCTTGATATTCTTCTTTTCTACGAGTGTAGAGTTATTTCTATTTCATTTAACACCATTACCATCCTGCATAGTAGATGTTCCATAAATATTTATGAGTATGATAATATCCATAAATCCAACCTACACCCAGAGCAATGCCAGAAAACAAAAAACCTAAAATAACATGTAATACCACGTATGCATACTCAGTGTTTTTTGGCGCACAGTCTGGTAAGCACAATAATTAGCCTACAAGATGCCTTTCCTTCTGCCACCATCTAAAATTGGTCTTTGAGTAAAATGAGGAAGATACATCACAAAAACAATAGTGAATTTCCTAACTATGAAACACTAAAAAGCAAAACCAATCATTTGTTATTGCTTATAAGGAATACATAAATCATTATTTTAAATGTTATGAATTAAGCTGCAAAGTATTTTCATGCTAGTTAAAATGGTTTATATTTTTCTTAAAGCACTGAAGTTTTCCCTGGATTTTTTTTTTCAAAATTTATTTTATACAATTAAGAATAAATGTATCTGTTTTATTTTTGTGTGTTTTATTCATATATGCAATGTACTGTGATCACATTCACCCTCCTCTTATCCCTATTATACTCATGATGATACTTCCTCTTCACAACTAGGCCCCTTCATACTGTCATGTTTTTTTTTTCTTCAGGTTTTGTAGGTAACCTAAGCTTCAGTGTGTTCCCAAGTACAACAGACAAGTAACAATATTTCATAGCTCTACCTCTGGCTCTTAACAACCCACCTGCTCTCTCTCCCCTAATATCCTCTTGGTCTCTCAATGGTGTTATGTACATCTTACAAGTTTTTACTATCCCTGTATTTTGAACTTCTAATTACCCAAGTAATCCCTAACATAGAGGAACGATCCAGTTGACTTTGTAACTCAAGATACAGGCATCATTATTGACCACTATGAATTGCTTGAGCAAGTAATTTTATACCATCTATAGTTTTCCATGTGAAAGCTAAACATTCTGAAACTAAATTTCAGGCTATTTTGAGGACATAATTGGTTTTAAATTAATAATCACACTTAAAGAATTTATTAAAATTTCCATAATAGGAACAAAGTTGAGGGTAGGGTTAGAGAATTAAACCAGGACCAACACAATTTGACGTAAGTGATAGGGAAAACATTTTTTAGGAGTTGGATTCTCATACACGCACATTCAGAAAAATCACTTTCTTATTTGTAGAGCAGAAGGGACATCACCTGCCATGTAGTTCCATGACCATGAAATAACATAAGAGAAAACCAGCAAAAGAAAACTAATAGAGTCAAGACTTTTCAGGGATTTCTATAAGGGTTTCTATCTTGATTCTTTAAAGGTACATTCCTGAACAAAGAAATAGCCACAAAGGACTCCAAAGTCAGGCTATGGCAACTCAATTGCAGTCCAAACAGAAAAATACACACCCTCCAATTAATACATAACCACTCATCAGGTCAGTCCTAGGATGTCATCTATGATGCTGTTGCAGGGAAAATGGTACCAGTGTCACATAAATCTGTACTAAATTATGCAGTGAGTTCTACTCCACTCGTTGATGTATGTAAACAACTTCCAAAAACTACCGTTACTGCATTGTACCAA
Source organism: Peromyscus leucopus (assembly GCF_004664715.2). Taxonomy (NCBI): domain Eukaryota; kingdom Metazoa; phylum Chordata; class Mammalia; order Rodentia; family Cricetidae; genus Peromyscus; species Peromyscus leucopus. The sequence goes on from NC_051076.1 coordinate 48,059,666, forward strand.
TTTATCTACTAAAAACAAAATGACTTTCATTCTATCAACAGAGTGATGAATATTTTGCTTCAGTATTTTTTCTGTCCTTCCCTTCTAAAAGCACGTGAAAGGAAGGATATATATTTTTCACATTAAAATGAAGACATGTATACAATTGATAAGATACTAAAAGTAGTCTTCAATGTATATTAGACAATTTGAACAGATGAAAAATAAATAAAATAACTAGATGATTTTGTGTTGTTAACACTTTTAGATGAACATACTTCCTCATACTTAAAAAAATCATATGTCCTATAAATTAGGATATAATTAGATGATAGCAATAATTTTTTGTTTCATCGCATTAAACACTATTACTTCAGTACAAACATGATGATCTATATGGATAGAGATAGGCAGTATCAAATACTATGATCACAATTGTGTACAATGAAGTTCACTTACAAGACTTTATTATTTAATACTAGGTTTCAAAAATCACACTGCCCTGTTCCTCCTTCTCTAATGGTAATAACATTGCTCAATATATGCCATAAATTTTATTTTTGTGTTTAAAATGCCCATGAAGGAGAGAAGGAAACAAAAATTTGGCAACTGAAGCTAAAATAATGAATTTCTCTCTGAATTTATCATATGCTAAAATCCTGCCATGCATACTTTAGATATTGAAGTTTATTAATATTCAGGAAGGCTAGGGAGACATAGTCATGCCTTCTCATATTTAAAAATGGGTGATTTATAACAGGACAATCCCACAGGGGTTTGGCACAAGTTCACATTTTGCATTTGACCAAAATGAATGAGCATGAGGTTGCCTGAGAATTATAATCAATTAATCCTGTATCAATTGAAGCAAGTTACATTTCAGAGAACATCACAGGAATATATTAAGAAAATATCATTTTCATAAATGGCTTTTGATAGCCATTAACTCATGTACTTCCAGCATAACTTTTTGAACCAATATTTTATTGAACATTAGTGGAGAAAAACTGAAAAATTCAACTGTAACAAATGTTTGTAATGTATTTCATGTGTGTCATAACTAGTTTATAAATAATCAAGTAAAATATATTTACAACTAAATGGAATTCAAATAAATGTTTTCACTGTTTTTACTATTTACATATACCTTTCAGAATCTGATTTCTTTCCATAAAACACTCAGCCTCATTTCTAAGGCTTCAGGTAAAATTCAGTGCCTAATTTCTACAAAATTGTGCACTTCCTTTGCTAAGTGGCTCTTTGGTCTCCATGGAGTCTAAGCACTACCACATTATAAAAGATGATTAAAAACAATCATAAATTATTTATTAAAAGAAGAATTATAAAGTTTTAAGATACCACAACTATTTTACCAGACAATGGTAGTAAGTATAAAACAAAAGAATGGTCTCAATGACTTCATAATTAAATAAGTGACTTGCACTATTATAAAAAAGTATCTGGGTATAACTGGAATCCATCAATTATGCACTGGAGTTCAGCATTATGAAGAACATCCTTAGCAAGGAGAGGGCTAAGAAGGAGCACAATGGACTGGAAATGTGTGGGGTGTATTACAGAGGACCATGATTTTGCAAACTTGGGTTGGATCAAGATAGTCTATAGAAATGAAAACAAGCAAATGGAGTAAGAAATGCCTATAAATTGACTGAGTTATTGAAGCCTGGTGTTAAAGTCACTGGCTCCTATTTACATAATGTACTTTAATATAAAATGTAAGTCTTCTCTAGAGAGACATAAAATTAGAATAGATTTTATGGTTTCATTGGGGTGGGAGAATAAAATGAGAGGATCAGGTGGGGAGGGGAAGGGTCGAGGAGTTAAGAGATCACATGTGAAGAGACCCAGCTAGACTTGAGAGGCATTTGAGGGGTGATATAAAAACCTGATACAGTGAAAACTTCCCAAAATCAATAAAGGCAATGCTAAAGAAGTCTCCAAATGCTGAAGAAGACAGTGTCCCATCTGGCTATCTCTTGTCACAAACGAAACTTCCAGTACAGAGACTGTGTTACATGTAATTGAGATGTTGGCTAAAGGAGTACATGGAAATCCCCAAACAACAAGGTTGTTGTCAAAGAGTAGGTTGCTCAATGCAAATAGACTGCTGTGCCCCTTTGCTGAAGATAATACCCACATTACTCATTGAACATGGAGTTGTCAAGTTGGTACCTACATAGAATACTCACCCCTATCTTCTAGTATGTTTGGTATGGGAAGGTACTCTACCAAAAGAGAAACATAAACACAAACCCAGCTACAAAGCATTTGATCTACAATGCTGACCTACCTACAAAATATACTAGGGCAATGATGGCACAAAGCATAGATAAGTAACCAAACAATGTCTGGTTTGATATAAGGCACAATCCCTGAGATGGAACCCATACCTGATAGTGTTTGCGTGACAAAGAATCAGAAAGTAGATAGCCCAGAGACCTAGCGCTGAAACCAAATACTACTTGTCAAATAGAAAAGAGTGATAAGCCGGCGGTGGTGGCACATGCCTTTAATCCCAGCACTCGGGAGGCAGAGGCAGGCGGATCTCTGTGAGTTCGAGGCCAGCCTGGGCTACCAAGTGAGTTCCAGGAAAGGCGCAAAGCTACACAGAGAAACCCTGTCTCGAAAAACCAAAAAAAGAAAAAAAAAAAAAAAGAAAAGAGTGATAAAATGACTCCTAATGATGTTATGCTAGACCCATAGAGCTATCATCAGAGAAGCTATCTCTTACAGCAGTTGGGAACAAATACAGAGACCCACAGCCCGACATTATAGAGAGAGACTTTCGAACACTCATCTCTAAATAGGACGTCTCCTTCACATCCCTCCCTTCAGAGCTCAGGGAATCCTACAGAAGAGGAGGTTGAAAGAGTACAAGAGACATCTAAGATGGAGGACACCAGAAGAACAAGGCCCTCTAAATCAACTAAGCAAGGCTCAAATGAAGTTACAAAGACCTAAGCACCTGTACAGGGGTTTTGCCCTCTGCATGTAGATTATGTTATCCAGTTTAGTATTTTTATGGGACTCCCAAGTGTGTGAATGAGTGGATCTTTGATTTTGTGCCTTCTCTTAGGAATTTTTTCCCTCTGTTGTTCTTCCTTATCCAACTTCACTGTGATGGTTTTGTTTTATCTTATTATATATTATGTTTTATTTTGTTATTTTTGATATCTCTTAGAAGCCTGTTCTTTTATAATGAGATATAGCTGGGGAGTATATCCCAACAAGAGGGGTGGTATGGAGGAAGTGGGAGGAGTAGAGGAAAGGGAAACTGTAATCAGGACATATTGTCTGAGAAAATAATCTATTTTCAATAAAAGTGGATGAAGGGCAATTAATCTTGTACATACAGAACTCCAGGAATTTGTAACTATTAATTGCATTCACACCAAAAGTAATATTTAAATTTAAAGAAAATCACTACCAGATTATTGATATATTGTGCATCCCAATAAACATATTTAGGATCAGAGAACAGAACAGCCACTATATTTTTTTCATATTCTTTTTTAAAATTCTATAATTAATTTAATTTTACATATAGCCATGGATTTCCCTGTCCTCGCTCCTCCCCCTCCCCCACCTTTCCACCAGTCCACTCCCCATTCCCACCTCCTCCAGGGCAAGGACTCCACTAGGGATTCAGCTCAGCCTGGTAGATTCAGTTGAGGCAGGTCCAGTCTCCTCCTCCCTTCACCTAGGCTGAGCAAAGTGTCCCAGCATAGGGCCTAGGTTCCAAAAAGTCAGCTCAAGCATTAAGGGCAGGTCCTGGTACTACTGCCTGGGGGCCTCCTAAATAGTTCAAGTTAATCAACTGTCCCACTTATTCAGAGGGTCTGATCCAGTTCCATGGGGGCTGCTCAGCTATTGGTTCATAGTTCATGTTTTTCTACTAGTTTGGCTATTTGTCCCTGTGATTTTTCCAATCATGGTCTCAATATCTCTTGCTCATATAATCCCTCCTCTCTCTCACCGATTGGACTCCTGGAGCTCAACCTGGGGCCTGGCGGTGGTCTCTGCATCTGCTTTCATTAGTCATTGGATGAGAGTTCTATCAAGACAGTTAGGGTGTTTGGCCATCTGATCGCCAGAGTAGATCAGCTCAGGCTTTCTCTCGACCATTACCAGTAGTCTATTGTGGAGGTATTTTTGTGGACTTCTGGGGGCCTCTCTAGCACTTTGCTTCTTCCTATTCCCATGGGGTAGGGGAATTTATCATTTATCATGGTATCTCTTTCCTTATTCTCCCTCTTTGTTTCTGATCCAGCTGGGATCTCCCACTCCCCTAATCTCTATTTCCCCTGACCCTTACCCTTCATTACCCCCCTCATGTCCAGTTTGCTCATATAGATCTCATCCATTTCTACATCGTTGGGTGATTCCTGTGTCTTTCTTAGGGTCCTCTTTACTAGGCAGCCTCCCTGGAGTTGTGTGTAGCAGTCTAGTCATCCTTTGCTTTACATCTAGTATCTACCTATGAGTGAGTACATACCATGTTTGTCTTTCAAAGTCTGGGTTACCTCACTCAGGATGATTTTTTCTAGATCCATCCATTTGCCTGCAAACCTCATTATGTCATGGTTTTTCTCTGCTGAGTAGTACTCCATTGTGTAGATGTACCACATTTTATTTATCCATTCTTCAGTTGAAGGTTGGTTTAGGCAGCGGTAGCCTTTAATCCTAGCATTCAGGAGGCAGAGATCCACCTGGATCTCTGTGAGTTCACAGCCACACTGGAAACAGCCAGGCATGGTGACATATGCCTTTAATCCCAGGAAGTGATGGCAGAAAGCAGAAAGGTACCTAAGGCATAAGGACCAGGAGCTAGAGGCTTTTTAGGTTTGTTAAGCTGTTAGGCTTTTAGCAGCAGTTCAGCTTGGATCCATTCTCTGATCTTTCAGCATTCACCCCAATACCTGGTTCTGGGTTTGTTTTTATTAATAAGGCCTTTTAAGATTTGTGTTATATCAGTTATTCACAAGAGTAAAATATCTTCTTGTTCATATTTGATAGCAAATATAATCCAGGAAGAATGGAAATATGACATGTCCATAAGCTGTACTGAAAATTCTGATAAGTGTGTACAGAAAATGTGCAGGAATAGTGCAAGATAAAATGGACAAGTGGATGGGTTCAAAGGTATAAATTAGACTAAGACAATGGGAAACAAGAAAGAAACATGGAGAATTCAAATGTGTAATGATAGTAGGAAAAGCACAAATAAAACTTGATTTTCACTAAGAGTACTGTTAGCTATCTCCATACATATCTTATACATTGAACAAAAATGTAGACCAAAGTATTCCAAGCCACTGTAAAATTATTATCTGTTATGTTTTCATTTTCTCATCTCTAAATTTTTACTAAGTGAAAGCAGGACTGTTGGGTGGTGCAGAGCAGAACACTTGCCAATGCATGGGATATCAGGGCTAATCCACAGATTGACATGACAGACAGACAGAGCATTACACATTAGTTAGAAATCCAGAGTTTGACCCTGGGTATAACACCATGAAGAGCTCTACTGATCCATCCCCAGGGACACTAATGAAATTTTTTTTTCAGACTCTTAAAAGCAGCCTGCAAAATTATTGTCTTTGTCATGGTAGCTTCATAAATGGATGATTTTTCTTATTTCTATACTCATGCCCCTTCTTCATTCCTCTGCCAACCTCTTGAAGGTACCTCCCTTAGCCCCCACCATTCTGCAATCATATAACATATATTCTATAAGTCTCTTCTACTCCCCTAAGGTGTCTTCCCCATCCAGTTCCTATGGTTCATTTTTTAGTTCAGTGATCTTAACTTCACCCACAAAAACATACACATATTTAAAACTAGAATCCATATATGAAAAAACTTGAAGTATTTCTGTGTCTGTTTTATTTTTCTAAATGTAAAAATTTTCAGTTTAATCCATTTATCCTAAAAATATCATTATTTCATTTGTTCTTTATAGCTAAATCAAATTCCGCTATTAATATGTACCACATTTTTATTATTCATTCATCCATCAGTGGACATCTAAGCTGTTTCTGATTCCTAGTTATGAACAAGGCAACAGATGACATGAAGAGTAAGTGTCTTTATGCTAGAACTTAGTCCTTTCATTATATACTCAGCAGTAGTATATCTGGATTATATCATAGCTCTATTTTTAATGATTGTTTGTGAAAACTACATGTTGAATCGTATTGTACCTTTACCAGCTGATACTCCTTCATAGGATGAATAAGTGTTCTTCATTTCTAAGATCTTTACCAGCATTTGATATCTTGACTTCAATCATTCTAATGCAGATAAAATGGAATTTCAAAGTAGTTTTCATTTGCAGTTCCAAGATGACTAAAGATATTGAACTATTTTAGGACACTTATTGGCCTTCTTTTGAAGGCTGTCTATTCAGGCCCTTATTTATTCACTTTATTGATTAGAAAGATTGTTTTTCTTTAATGCAAAGTCTGAAATGTTAAAACTACCTGAAGGAAACATCTACATATATAGATATAAATGAGAAGGTTTCCTTGTGGGACACAGTAGAGAGGAATGGTTTGTAAAGAGGCACTGGGAAGATGTGCATCTAAAGTACACATTCATTTCCTGAAGAACAGTAATAACTTCACAAATATGTACATATACCAAATAGTATTAAAATTATCTTTTTAAATATATACATTTTATTTATATGCATGTTAAAGAAAATTATTTACAAACAGAAGATCATAAACAACAGAGAAAGAGAGTCTGAACTAACTAGCACACAAGTCTGTTGCTTCTAGAACAATATTATGAAACATTGATCATTGGAAAACAGATTTATTCTATACCCTAGCTTGCAGACCAAATTGTGGAAAGACTGTGACCTTTGAAATCCTCAATTACCTCCTAGAACTAAATCTCAACCTCTGAGTTCCTTTATAGGGCCTGTCCAAAGCACATATCAATTTCTAAGGAAAAGGTCAGCATGTTCTGCAGAGTAATATGAGTTTTCATTATTTCCTATAAACTATAAAATTTTGTAAATGTCAGCATTTGAGAGATGAATTTTCCCCTTCCTTTCTTCTGGATATATATGATGAAATATATAATATGGAACTCACAGGAAATAATTGCCTATTGTTACAGATGTATAGAAAATTATGACATAGAATTACTGGGTTTAAAGATAAATTTATTTAATTAAAAGCAAATTGATGTATGTTTCTATTCAACTGAAGGGTATGTACAATTTATTATCAGCCATATTTTACACATTAATATGTTTCTCAAACATTTTGAGTATTGTACTTTCATAAAAATCATTGAAACACATATAAAGCCTTAATATGGAAACTAACAAAATAGACACAAGAATTTATAAAAATTAACTATTGCTGGGCGGTGGTGGCGCACGCCTTTAATCCCAGCACTCGGGAGGCAGAGCCAGGCGGATCTCTGCGAGTTCGAGGCCAGCCTGGGCTACCAAGTGAGTCCCAGGAAAGGCGCAAAGCTACACAGAGAAACCCTGTCTCGAAAAAAAACCAAAAAAAAAAAAAAAAATTAACTATGAACAATTACTTTTTATTTGGAAATTAAATAAAGATTCTTAACATACTGTATATACTTTTATTATTTTGTTTTGATGTTTACTCATACAGCTTTTCAAAATGATTTCTTTTAATTAACTTCATATACATGTCAAAGGCTGCTAGAAGACATATACTATGCACATATACATGTACCTGACATATGCATTATCCTAGATATCTGTTTTCATTTCAGTTGAAATATTTGTTACATTATGTCATACTTGTTTCATTTAATTACTAATACCCAATTTTTGGAAGTTTACAATGAAAGGCAAAATCACATTTTATTACTTTTTTTTAGCACTGCCTTGCATGAAGAGTAGAAGCTTGTGTATAAAATTAAAAAGGCGTTCCCCAATTACCTGTAAGACTGAGTCAGAGAAGGTGCTGTATGAAATTTGTTTTTGGAGGCATCAAAATAACACAGTTATTTTCATCAAAATAAAGGCTTGACTAAACTTTCAGAAGGTTATAGTTTTTTATTTTACTTGTTATCCTATGCTATTATGAATTTTCACTGTGGAAAAGGTGCAGTGATTCTTTTCTGAATAAGCATACAAAGAACATAGCACAAAAGATGACCTAATAGTGATGTTGGTTGTTTTAAATCTAAACATAACCTGATGTGATTAGTATCAATATTTTAGGCATAAGGTTTGTAATCAGTTATAACAATTAGTACCCATTACTACATGGTATCCATACAGGGAGCATGGAGTACATGGTGCTCAAAAATATTCATCAGATGTAAATATAAAGGTAAACAAAGTTTAGCTACTTCTATAGTTGACTCAGCTCAATTCCCGATGTTACCTGTCATGGAGAACCAGGCACAAACCTCCCAGGAAAATTTGCTGTCATGAAGTAAAATGAACCTTGAAAGAAAAACAATGCAATATTAGTTGTGTGTTTGCCTTAGAGTTCAGCATAAGAACACATTTCCCTGTACGATAGGAAACACATTCTAAAGGAACACAATATTATCTATACCAAGTATGTGCAGGTCTAGTCTAGAGAAGCCAAGAATTGGGGATTAGGAAAAGGCTGCACACAGTAGACACATGAGACATTTGCATGAGGGTTTCATTGGGTCTACAGGTAAGGGCTCCGCGATATTTGGTGAGGCAGAATTCCCTGAGCACTATCAGAGAATTACTACTAGAGTTTGGGAGCCAAACACAGGTATGAGAGATTTCTCAGTTCAGAGATATATTGGAATTATAGATCATATAGAGTTGGAAGAATCCTTTAAAAATGAAAGATCAAACCAATCGGTGAGAGAGAGGAGGGATTATATGAGCACGAGATATTGAGACCATGATTGGAAAAAGCACAGGGACAAATAGCCAAAATAGTGGAAATACATTAACTGTGAACCAATAGTTGAGGAGTCCCCATGGAACTGGATCAGACCCTCTGGATAAGTGAGACAGCTGATTAGTTTAAACTATTTAGGAGGCCCCCATGCAGTGGGACCGGGACCTGTCCTTAATGCATGAGCTGGCTTTCTGGAACCCAGGGCCTATGCTGAGACATTTTGCTCAGCCTTGGTGTAGGGAGGAGGAGACTGGACCTGCCTCATCTGAATCTACCAGACTGAGCTTAATCACCAAGGGAGACCTTGCCTTGGAGGAGGTGGGAATGGGGGGAGGATTGGGGGGAAAGCCTGGGGAGTGGGAGGAGGGAGGACAGGAGAATACATGACTGATATCTAAAATTAAATTAATTATAAAATAAAAATAAAAAAGTTAAATAGAAAGCAAAAAAAAAAGAATAAATAAGAGTCATCTCTTACTGCTAAAGACAAAACAAAACTACATTCTCTAATGTAGAATGGAATTAGACTTGACAGTCTTCTGAGAATTTCCCATTAGCTCAATGGCCTGTTATAACTGTACTCTTTTGAAAAGAAGCAATGTAATTCAGACTCTGAAATATCATCTGTGCTCTCTAATGGCTAATTCAAATAGACAGTCTATATACAAAAGTAGGAAAATATGACCCTGAATCAAGAAAAATTAAAGTAATCCAAAGAAAAGTACATGATATAAAGAGAAGCGTGGTGGACAAAGTAGAGCCATAAGAAAAGACACAAAGGGAAAGGCCAGGGACCCAGAGGACAATATTATAATCACAGTTCAATTTACATAACAGAGAAAACATTGATAACTTTCAGGAAGACTTTTCTTGGGTGAAAATGTTAAATAGTGAAAAGGTATGACAAAACACAAAGGGAAAAATGGTGACCTTATTAAATTATTTTTTAATTTTTAAGAACACCTTACATAAAAGAATACCTGTAACAAACTCAAATGATTTTTTTTACAAAAACATAAATTGCAATCTCTTGAAAAGCAAGTTTAAAATAATACAAGAGGATGTGCATCTAATAACAGACTTGCAGAATACATAAAGCAAAACTGTAGGGAAGAATAAAGTAACAAACAACCATAGTCACACATCTTAACCCTTGAAACATCATGGAAACGGGAGTGGAATAAGCCTGGATGCCATGTCTGAAGGGATCAGTCTTAACCAGTTTCCTTATTGAATCGCACGTCTGAAATGAATCTTAATTATGTCAAGCTAATGAGATTTCAAGTTCTTCCAAGTCACATTTAGTCCACCTGAAATATAAACCCCTCCATAGATCACCTCATAATAAACATAAATAAACAATTGTAAGAATTATAATAATTTATAGTTTTTAAGTCACAATAAGTTTACCCTCCCAGTCTAACCTTCACCTAGACTGAATTGTGATGATAGATTCTAATGTAAAGAATTACATGTTATCTAAGAAAGGTTAACACTTAAAATTTTACTCCAGTTTTCATAGAGGGCATTCTATTATTGTTCAATGAATCACTACAGAGAGTTCCTTGCATGTAGACTCATGTTTGTCTGTGTACACAATGTATTTCCATTGAATCTTATGCAAAGTTCTAAGCAGACATCTGACTTTATATTTACTCTAAGCATGGAACAAGAAGGTTATAATTATTGCTGGCTTAAGTGGTATTCAAGAGTCTCCAAATTTAAAGTGAGCATAGTTTTATTCTCATTAAAAGAAAATGAGTTGTCAAGGGTGCTGTGAGATGTCTTTCTGTATGCTGTGAATATATATATATATATATATATATATATATATATATATATATATATATATATATTGCTCTGGTTGGTGGATAAATAAAGCTGCATTGGCCTATGGCAGGGCAGGATAGGTTAAGTGGTATATTTAAACTAAAGACAAGATGAAGAAGGGTAGAGTCAGGGGAGATGCCCAAACCTGAGAAACCTTTAAAAAGGGGTTCTAAAATGGAGCCAAGAGCAGCTTCCTAGTTGCACCTCTCAGGCAAGCCATGATATAGAGACACCATGGCATGCAGGCTTGAGCTAGAGTATGGCAGATTCACAACATGTGGGCTTGACCTACAGCATGGCAGATTCCCAACACAGCGGTGTCTCCAAACCATGCAGCATGCTACATGGTGGATTTAGCTTTTGTTAGTACAGACAAAAAAAAATGTTTCTGGACTACACACTGCTTGTTGGAGGCATAGACCCACTGCTTCCTGGAGTTGGCAGTAGGCATACCTCTGCCATGTTAGGAAGCTGAGGTAGGTGGAGTCAGTAGCCAAGGCTACCACATTGGTCCTAGCCATGAATCTTAGCAGTTTAAAATCTCTCCTGGATTATAGATTCATAATAAGACAGATTCAGATGAAATAAAACACTCAACAGTTTACAGTGTATGTAAAAATGTATGTAGGCTTGGAAGAGAGAGGAAAAGAAGTATATGCAGCTATATAAAGAAATAGATAATTTTAAAATATAAAGTCTTTAAAGAGACAGTAAAAGTAATATAAAAGTTAAGCTATATAAAGATGGAAGTTACAGAGAGTCTGGATGGTGTTGTCTATGGGATTTTTAACTGGAGAGAGACATTTGATTATAAAGGCTGCTGAGTTAAACCAATATGTATATTTTAAAGTTATCTTGACTTCAAAATTATTGTCTAAGGATACATTGCTTTGGAATAGAGGCTCTGTTTTTGTTTGCACAGGAAATGAGAACCTGTGGATTGCTTCCAGGCTAATATGGTTTAATCAACCAATACCCCCTGAAAGGTGTCCAGTGACAGCCATGGCCCAGATGATCCAATATCCAAAACAGCTTCAAAGCAACTGACTGAGACAATACAATCTCATAGACTACTACCACCAAGATTTAACTACAATTCTTAATTTTCTCAGGATACCCATAAGATTAACAGCACCCCTAATCAGCAGGAAGTAGCCTAGAAGATGACACTCACATGCCCGCCCCCCAAATGTAATATGAATGTTTGTCTTTGTTTTGAGGTTGGTTACACATTGTTACTGGTCATAGTCAATTTCTTTCTAAAAGAAAAACGGGGGATAAGGTATAGAAAAAAAGCAACAACTCAGTTGAAATATTTTACTGTGCTACAGATTTTAGTTTATTGATACAAATTTAAAGTTAATCTTGTTATACTGTACATATATTTCTATGCTTGTTTAAGGTAGTATGTTTATGCACTTCATTTAAAAATTTAAATATAATTAAGAAACACAGATTAGTAGTCATCTATGATAATCGAACTTATAGTCATGTTAGTTAAGTTTTTTAGTTATACAAAGGTATATTTCAGTTAGGTAGATAATCTCTAAACACTTCAAAGACCTACAGAATATGGCATTTAAAATGTTTTAAGAACTTAGATTTTTCTGGACAGTGAGACATGTCTGCTCCTGGCAGCACCAATTACTTCAAAGAGGATGATGGACATCAAAGAAACTCATTATGGAGCTTGCTTTCTTTGTGGCAAAAGTTAGCCACTTGATAAAAAAAAAAAGTGCCTTTGCCTTGACTACTTGGATTGGACAGGATGTTGTATAAAATGGACATGTAGGACCCATAGGAAGGTGACTACTGAACTTTGCCAGGTGAGATAATTCTTCAGGTTCCTGCTTCACAGAAGAAACTGCTAGATGTTCTACAGGACATGGGGAGAAGCAACTGATGAATTTTGCTAGAATGGGCAGAATAGTACTTAAAATTTCCTGCTTGACTGAAAGATATGCCAGAGATTCTTCACTGAAAGCTATGCCCTGATGTTACAGAGGAATTTAGATGTCTCTGTCATTTCTAGAATTTTGGAAGTTGCTTACAATACACTGCCTTTTTATTTAGGTAATATATCCTTCTGGGGTCTTTGAAGTAGTTGTATTTTCCTTGGTTATGATAAAAGGTAAATTAGATATGAAACTTTAGACTAACAAATATAGGAAAGATGATAGAATATTTACTTTAATTTTGCCAAATACAAATAGACTAGATATCGTAACTATAAATCTTTCTTGATAACTGTTTTCTTATATGTAATTTTACTATGTTAAAGTTAAAATCTTCCAGGAAAGGCACAAAGCTATACAGAGAAACCCTGTTTTGAGAAAAACCAAACAACAACAACAAAAAAAAGTAAAAACCTTCCTTTTTGGTTAGACAGAAAGGGGAACAGCTGTGGATGTCTTTCGATATGCTGTGAATATGTGTTGGTCTGACTGATTGATAAATAAATCTGCATTGGCCTATGACAGGGCAGGATAGGTTAGGCAGGACATTCAAACTAAAGGCATGACAAAGAAGGGTGGAGTTGGAGGAGACGCTAATGATCCAAGGAGCAAAAAGATGTCAGCAGACCAGTCACGTGGCAACATACATATTAATAGAAATGGGTTGAGTTAAGTTGTAAGAGCTAACTAACACGAAACCTGACCCATAGGCCATACAGTGTGTAAATAACATAAGCTTCTGTGTGTTCACTTGGGACCAAGCAGCTGCAGGATGTGGGTGGGATAGAGTCATCCGGACCGCGGTGCTGGGCAGGAAGAGAGAAACGTCTGGCTACACAGGAGCCATATCATATAATAGGAAATGCATTAAACACAGATTCTGAAAATTAACTCCAAATTCTAGCTTTGTTAATAAATATATTTCCACAGGCAATTCACTTACTGGAGAGTCTAAGTTTCTTCAGGATATAACATCAGCTCGTAGATACTGTATATTAAGCTCCAGTTCAAATAAGCAAATTACTCTAGATCTTCCAATATTAATCATCTCACAGTTTCTATGGAAAAAAAGATACAGGCATCATGTTACCAGTCCAGTGACATGAGAAAAAGAAATTCTGCCTAGAAAAGGTTCCTTCTCTTTTTCTCAAGGAACAGCAATAAAACATATCTCAGGACAAGAAAAAAGATAAAAATCTATGCTGGGGACTGGGCAGGTATATCTGCAGAATGAAATACATGTCTAATACTGTGGTAAAACAGATTTACTAGGAACCACCCACCTCTGAGAAAGTGACTTACTCAAAAATGACAGAAAATGTTCTCTGTCCAGGCCTCTAAGAGCTGTGTGCAGCATAGACAGCTCAAAGAACATGGAGATATCCTAAGATAAAGCAGACCTAAAATGAAATGGAAGGCACTTTCAGAAAAACCTGTTCCTAACTAAGGTGAGGTAACAGTAAGGATACTGATGATTTATGCTATGTACACTAAAGCACCAAGCAGCAATCATGGAGCCTGTATGGGTCTGTGCTACAGTCTCTGCATATGTGTCATGGTTGTTGGCTTTGTGTTTTTTTTGGGGGGGACTCCTAACAGTGGGAGTGGGGGTGTCTCTGACTCTTTTGCCTGCTCTTGGGACCCTTTTCCTCCCACTGGGTGGCCTCACCCAGCCTTAATATGAGGTTTTGTGCCTTGTATTTACCAAGTTTGGTTGATGTCCCTGGGAGACTTGCTCTATTCTGTGGAGAGAAGGGGGTGGGGTCAGGGGAGTAGATCTCAGGGGAAGGTAAGGTAAGAGGGGAGCTGGGAGGAGTGGAGGGAGAAGTTGTCAGGATGTATTGTACAGCTGGCACAGCCTTGATGCATGGGTAGAGGGGCTTGGCCCTGCCTCAACGGAATGTAGCAGGCTCTGCTGACTCCCCATGGGAGGACTTGCCTTGGAGGAGGTGGAAATAGGGGGTGGAATAGGGGGTAGGCTGGAGTGGAGAGGAGAGGGATCTGTTTGGTATTAAATAAATAGAAAATTTCTTATAATAAAAAGAATATAAAGAATTTTTAATAAAAAAAAAAAAAAAAAAAAGCAAAAAATTCCATCCCTGCTGATGTCCCACTTGACTCTTCAGTGCTCTGTCCCAACATTAAAGGTCCAATGAAAGAAGAAGGAAGGGAGGGAGGGAAGGAGGGAGCGAGGGAGGAAGGGAGGGAAGGAGGGAGGAAAGAAAGAGCAAGCACATTTCCAGATATGAGTGTGTATGCCATTACTCCAGATTTCCGAAAGAAAACATGGATTTTGAATAAATATTGGAAAGAGACAAGCATTAAACAAGATAAATTGTTTAATTTAGATGCTGCAGTATGAAACTATAAATTCTGTAGTCCAGAATATGAGAATTATGTAAAGCATATTTGAGGGAAAACATTCAAATAAAATAAGGTATACTTATACCCAATACCATAATATCAATGACAAGTCAGAAGAAGTGATTGACATTCTAGTGGGAAAAGGCTGAAAATTAATGCATGCACGAATGAGCTGACTCTTGAAGATAAGAGATAAGATTTTTACAGATGAGAAAACAGGAATGAAAGGAATGGCTAATGAATATGGAATACACTTGTCTGTGGAAACAAAGACTTAAAAAGAACAAAAAAATGAAAAGTAAACTACAGTGAATCTGGAATCTGCAGAAAATAATAACATGGTGTATAGAAGAGCAATTTGTACTTTTAAGAAACAGAAACACGGAGGTTTTTTTTTTTAGTTTAGAGTTCAAGTGGAGAATCAAGTGGAGCTTTTGATGCTTTATGCCAATTAACTGATGCACTCCACATATCTATTCCATATGCTTGAGCACATATTTGTAAACTGGAGTTTTCACAGCTTCAAAATTTGTTCAAGTCAAAATAGTCAAACAATATTGAATCCCAAAGTCCATACACTTGATATTTTATCACAGAACCCTTATTGAAAGGTCTACTATGCAATTAAATAGTAGCAAAAACTAGTGGAAGAGTCTTCATGAAAAAATATAATTTTGATAGTGTTTCAGAAAAAAATAAGTTCCTTTAAAAACCACACATTCAAGAGAATAGAGAAAACAGAGACACTGACAACTTGTCCTGGTAAGTGTTTCTCCTGATGGCCAGAATGGCTCTTTGTATTTAAACATCATTGAAACTGCACTTAGGTTATCCCTATTATATTTGGAACTTATAAACATCCTTCTTCATTATACTGTCATTGGTTTTGTTGTTTTGATACCCCCTTCCTTCCCAGTGGACATTTGAGAGGATTTCCTAAAAGAGAAAGATGGTCCATGATGATTAAGAAGGAAAAATGGGGTCCTTCACCTATGACTATGCATCATACCACATAAACACTCACTGACAGATCTTAGAAATTTACAACACAGAGCCAGTGGGATGCTACATGTCCTTTGGCTCAGCCATTACAACCTGTCAAATATATTATTCACTTTAATTTGCTTTGTTAAAAACTACTAACTAGATTGTAGGGTTTAAGGCAGAATTCTTTTTTTTTCCCATAAGACAAGAACTAAGAAAAGCATCTTAAATCAGAAGCATCATTGTGATGTCATGAGTCTTATGAGCAGGTATAAACAGTTTGTGAACCGCTGGTCTCTGTGAACGTCTCCTGAGTAAATCTACATGTGTACTATTATGCTAACATGTCTGAGTGTTTATGAGGCACTTTCAAGGACTCAGATTCATCTAAGTGGAAATCCTTGAGAGAAACTACAAAGGAAATGAGTGGCTGTCACTGGCTATTTATGTGTTCACCATTAACATTCTTTCATATACTATTTTATTTTCATTACTCTTTTGTTTTCTGGGCACAGAGCCAATTGATATTAAATGGCTGCCTTGGGAACCCAAAATAAGGAAGTGTGGATATTTACATATCTATTCCTGGATTAGATAGAAGCATAAGAGTTTGCCTGGATTGGACATCACTCTAAAATATTAAGTCATTTTGATATCCCAAGTTATCCTTTAGTCTGCACACTTTCAGATGTCAAAATACTTTAAGTAGATTGTCTCTCTTTTCACATACTATCTTGCAACCCTCCAACAGGAGAGCAGTACTCTCCCCACATACACTTCCCTTATGCTATCTGTAACCCTTGTTTCTTCTCTTACCATCCAGCACCACTACATCTCTTTTTTTTACTGGTACTAGGACCTGAGAATTATCAAATGTTCGAGCAATTTACCAAATCCTCTTAAAAAACTTTGGATGTCAGGTGTATATGGGACCTGAATGAATGCCCTCCCTGGATGTAGACAGGAAATCCTGAAGAGTCGTACTGTCTTGTCATTGCATGCTTAGTCAGACAATAATTGCATTTTTAAGATGTAATTATCATATACATTGAGGGGGTTGTCTATGTGGTTTAGTTCAATCCAGGCAACCGTTAAGTTGAAGAACATTAAAGACTTTCATAAAACCCAAATTTTACACTTGGGTATTCACTGTGTTTCTCTCAATCTAGGTACCTTTGTTTCTTGCCATATTCTATGGGTCATTTACCTTAAGGGGGTTGGAATAATTAATGGGTGATAAAGTTGATAGGATTCCCAGCTCCAGGATCGCATTACAAGTCCTGGTCCTCTCCCCATAGCACATAGTTAAGGATGACTAAATTTGAAGTTCTCCTATGACAAGGATGAAAGTCCCGAGAACAGGGTAAGCAAGTACAATACACCATAAGGGATGATTAAATGTGATGTTCCCCAGGTGGAGAGACATTCCAGGAATAAGGATAGGAAAAGACTCAGCCCTTTTACCTTGCATACTTTGTCGTCTTTACAAGATGGATAAACAACCATCCATCATCTGGTACTCAGCATTTGAGCACATATTGAAAAAGGAGATCAAATGCAGTTTTCAGTTTTTTTAAAAAAAAAGGCTTTAAAAATGGAATTGATGGAATTGTCCCTCTTCCACTAGAGCACATCATGGCTGTAATACATGCTAGGTAATGAGAAAATCTCACCTGAGAACAGGAGTTGAAGCTTTAATATCATCTTTTTTTTAAAGATCTTTTGACAGAATGTACACAAAAGTGTCTATTCCCATATATGCAACCACAACCTATACAAAAGATAAATTGAATTCCAGTTCACTTTATTTATTTCTGAAGACAAATATGCTTTACTGCTTACATTCATCTCATTGAGTCAAAATGTGATGAGGAATTAAATTAAACACAGCTTGGTCTTGTCATACAACAATGACTACAAGGAACCTTAAAAATATTAGAAGTCCTTCTTCCCTCATACTTTGTTTTCTTCTATCTTTTTGGAAAGGATGGTCTCCCCAACGGAGATGGAACTAGTGGAGGACAAACAGCTGGATGGAGGCTGCATCCTGGGCTTTCAAATTTCAAGAAAGGTCATCTCATGAGGCCACTGATGCTAGGATATTAGGGATCAGTGTTATAAGTTTTATGGATTACCCTTGGCTATCTCTTTGGTAAAAAGAAAATACTGGAAGGAGGACAATGTTCTGAATCTAATCTGTTACAGTGATGTCTCTGTCCAGACTATACCACTGCCTTATTTCATTAGCTTGTTTCTTTGGTATTCTGGGGGGGGGGTCCCCACTTATCTCCCATAGTTTTCAGGAGAGCAGATGCCATTGTGTCCTAAACTTTAGTTACCGAGTTAACAGATTATTAATTTTGATTCTGTGTATTGTTTTCTCCGCTTTCCTTGTCTTGCTTGTACATAAAGGCAGTTCAGAACCATGAAGTCTTGGGACCATAACCAGCTCTGGTAGAAATGTAGCATGCTCTATCTCTCATACTTATGACAGACTAAAAGAAAAAAAATACATTGAAAAAAATTATTTTCAAGATTCCAAGCAGCAATAAAGTCCAATTAAGTCCCATGGCAGACAAGAACAGTATAGTTTAACAACGTGTGGACAGGTAATCTTCATTAGCTTTGCTATAAAACAAAATTGGATTCAATTCCCCTCTACTAAGTTGGTAAACTTGTTATGCTGCTCTTTCTTGGGAATGTCATTAATATAAGTTCTTTTGTCATATTAAGGCAAACCATTGAGTATTAGAGGTGAGAAAGAAGAAGGATCCAAGTATCGTGTTATATTCATGTAAGAAAATAAAATACATTGAAATAGTTTTATATAGGAAAATGTTTTGCATTAGAAAATAAAAATTGGTCAAAATTAAATGATTGGGCTTTTCCAAACTGGAAAAGGAAAATGAGGATGAAACAGGAAAGCAAAGCGTTTCACAGATGATCTGGATAAGCAACAGTATGAGTTGTGGAAGACCAAACGTAAGAACAATATTGCTGGATGATTAAAATCTGCTAACATACGATACACTATCACAGAGTGATAATCTTCTCCTCTGTTTAAAACAATGTTTTGTTGGAGCTGAAGAGCTAGCTCAACAATTAAGAGCACTTGTATTTATAGATGGCCCAGGTTCTACTTTTAACACCCACATGGCAGCTTACAACCATTCCAGTTACAGGGAATCTGAGTCCTTATTCTGGCTTCCACAGGCCCATGTTACACAGATACACAGTCCTAATAACATTCATATGTATACAATGAGATAATTTCTTTTACAAATTTTAAAACAATACCTTTTTAAAGATACTGGTCTGTGGTTAGTAATAGTACAAGAACTGAAGGAACAAATTTTTATATTTTAACAACAAAATTATACACATTTCTACTATTTTTCAGACTTTTGGGTATCTGTCTTAAGAAAATCAGAATTTATTGAAAAACCTGCTTATTTTTCCAAGATTTGTCTGAATGTTACATAAAGCTAAAACTACAATGTAATACTTCCTCTTTAAAACTTGGGAAACTGAGTCCAGGCAGGTCCAGTCCCCTCCTCCCAAATTGAGCCAAGCGTCCCTGCCTGGACTGAGTCTATCAGGTCGATCCCAGTCCTCGGGGAGACCTTGATCTGGAGGAGGTGGGAATGGGGGTTGGGCTATGGGGGAAGGGGAGGGGGCCAGGAAGGGAGAAAACAAGGGAATCTGTGGCAATTATGTAGAACTGAATAGTATTGTAAAATAAAAAAAAATAAAAAAAAAAAAAAAAATAAAAAAAAAAAAAAACTTGGGAAACTGTCCTACATATTCCACAAGCAAAACTTGGAAGCCAAAGAAGAAAAAAAGTATAATCACACAGCCAATATTATGGGTTCAAGCCTTCCAAAATCATCTAGGATCCAGTCAATGATGTCAACCCATAAAAGGGTCCTACAAGTCTGACACTGCTCATGAATTCAAGAGATTTGGCACCAAATGGTTGTAAAATGAAGATACCAGGCCATCTCTATTAGAAAATATTCCAAATGCATGATATTTATGCTACATTCTGTGGTACAAAATTCTGTGTGACCTTCCAGTGACAGAATCCACTGCTTATTATAACAGCAGGCTCCTATCTTTAGCACAACCAACCTTTATTTCCAAACTAGCACATACAGCAAGAACTTTCTATCAGTCTTGAAGAAGTGACTGAAGAAGTCTTCTATACTTCCTCTTCATACAGTTATAAGGGTCTATATTCCCTGAGAGGGGAATCAGACTGGGTACATAGGTTATGTATGAGTGGATCAAAGGAACAGCAGTTGTTATCTTCATAGCTGTGTTTCCTCATAGTCAGAGTGTCTCTGTTTAATTAATCATCTTTGAGACTGCAATTGTGGTCTCACTATGTCAGAAATACAGGCATCAGACACTTACTCAATTACAACACCTGCTCAGTGATGAAGAGTCTCCATCCTAACAAGAACCCATCTTCATTATGCTATCATTAATAACGTGTTTTTTTTTCCTTTTGCTAGATATTCAGGAGGATCATCAGAAGAAGTTCCCTACAAAGTAGACCTACTCTACCATGAGTTGCAAGGAAATAAAGTTACCTTACCCTAAAGAATATGAATAGGAATCTCATAAATAATTGTTAAAATATCTCAAAAACCTGTAGCAAAAAAACCTGTTTGACTCAGCCCACTATAACCTTCTTCCTGGGGGATGCTCTATTTGCTTTACAAAATAAATTGTGCTGAAGCTGCTTTGACTCTCAGAAAACTTCTTTATGTTGAGAAGGCAGAAACCAAGAAGAAAGAAACCTTTCTAGATAACAGCTTCAAAATGGAGCCCAAGGAAGGAGAAGAGATCAAAATGCAAATCAATACAATGTTTAATTTGGAGATCAGTAGAGACCTAATTTATATCTAGACCCTCAGAGAGCAGACTTAAAGCAACTTGTGGGATTAGCATATTACTTGACTACTGTTTGCACATGTGTATATGAAATTTGTGGTGACCTGAGTGAGCATCTTCAGTTAAACTGCAGTAAAAATGACTATAATAGATTGGGCAGCTTGAACACAGCTGATTTGAGCTACTGATGAATTTTTAAAATTCAAATCCAAAGTAATCCACAACACTACATTTTCCATGGAGTTTTATAATGGCATCCCAAAAACGGCACTCACAATAGCCTTGAATATTAAAAGGAAGATTAAAAATTCTCTGAAATCACTATAAGTTTTGGATGAAAACTATATAATCAGGAGTGCAGTTGCAATTGACCTTACATGCATTACATACCAAATTTTGTGTGTATTTATAAAGGAGCAGCTCTAAACCCTTCAGCAATATCCTTTTCTTTCTTATCTAGGCAGAAGGCCTTGATGACTGAAATATTAAAAAGTGAACCAATGTCACTATTGCAGTTTTATGCAAAAAAAAAAGATCCAATATTTTATCTCAGGCACATGGTCATTTTTTCAGTAAAACACTACCTCTACTTGGTAAAGAATAAAATGAATGAGCTAGCATTCCTTTCAAATATATCATGCTGGTCTCTTCCCTTGAGAAGTATAGATTCTTAAAGTAATATCATGTTCCTATCATAATTTTAATTAAGGTCAATAGTATATGCTACCTTAATATTATTTTAGTTCCCAGGGTGGGAGTTACTAAATTATAATTGTATCTCCATTAAATAATTGTGGAATGTGTTACCCAGAAGAATTATTTAATTCACCTAAAGTTTTACAATCACTGTAAAGTCCTGTAGGTATAAGAACCCAGAATCGACTGGGAAGCAGAAGACTGAGGCAGAGACACTGCCTGCTGACGCCATGACCAGCAGTATGTGAAGACACCGGTAAGCCACCAGCCACATGGCAAGGTATAGATTTATGGAAATGGATTAATTTAAGCTATAAGAACAGTTAGCAAGAAGCCTGCCACGACCATACAGTTTGTATGCAATATAAGTCTCTGTGTTTACTTGGTTGGGTCTGAGCAGCTGTGGGACTGGAGGGTGACAAAGATTTGTCCTGACTGTGGGCAAGGCAGGAAAACTCTAGCTACAAATGGCACCCAACGAGAGGGCAAGAGTTTCCACCTAAAACCTGAGAAAAGATTCTAAAATGGAGCTAAAAACAGCTTCCTAATTGTCTCTCTCAAATGAGCAGCAGCTGCCGGTTTGAGTTACTGGGGGGTTCCTAGCATGCGAGCTCGATCTGCAGTATGGCGGGAATGAGGCCTCTGCAAGTGGCACATTAAGCTGCATGGTGGATTTAGCCTTTGCTAGTACAAAACAAAAAGAGGTTTCTGGGCTACACGCTGCTTTGATAAGAAGCATAGATCCACTATTTCTGAGAGTTGATGGCTCCCAGAGCTGGCAGAAAACGTACCACCGCCATGTTGGGAAGCTGAAGTGGGCGGAGCCAGCAGCCACAGTGCTAAGAAGGCTGCAGTTTAAAGCAATAGGCTCAAGGTAATATAAAACATAAGCCACATAAAGATGGCTACCACACAGAGAATCTGGATTATGTTCTCTTTGATATTCGCAACTGAAGAAAAATATTTGATTGCAAAAGCTGTTGAGTTGTGCCAAAATGTATATTTTAAAGGTACCTTAACTTCAAAATTTGGATGTAAGGATATGTTGCTTTGGAAAGGAGGCTCTGCTTTTGTTTCCACAGAAAGCCAGAGGCTATGGATTTGTTCCAGATTAAGATACATCAGGTTTGACCAGCCAAGACCACCTGAAAGGTCTCTGATGACACCATGACCCAGATGATTCAACATCCAGAATCATTTCAAGACAACTGACTCAGACGATACAGCCTCACGGACTACTCCATGATCCTTAAATTTTCTTTGTGTCCCCATAAGATACAGTGCCCCCCTCCAGCAGGAAGTAGTAAGAGAAGCTACGCCCAAATTCCCAAATATACCAAGCTGGCTTTGGAGATGTATAAAAGTTAAAAACCTTCCTTTTTAAAAAAAGAAAAGGGGAAGTGCTGTGGGATGGTCTGTATGTCAAATCTGTTGCTCTGATTGGTCAATAAATAAAACACTGATTGGCCAGTGGCCAGGCAGGAAGTAGGTGGGACAAGGAGAGAGAAGAATACTGGGAAGCAGAAGACTGAGGCAGAGACACTGCCTGCTGCCGCCATGACCAGCAGTATGTGAAGACACCGGTAAGCCACCAGCCACGTGGCAAGGTATAGATTTATGGAAATGGATTAATTTAAGCTATAAGAACAGTTAGCAAGAAGCCTGCCACGACCATACAGTTTGTATGCAAAAAAAAAAAAAAAAAGAAGAACCCAGAATCCTGACAGACAGTATTAGTGCCACTTCTATTAAACTCAGTACTTATTTTTCATAAAAAAGTAAGATTTCATTTACCTTATACTATAAGACTATTCCTGTCAGATTTTCAGGTTTTAAAATATCCTTAATCCTGTGAAATACACATGCCCATACATGTATATGTGTGTTCACAGAATGTATCTACATATTTAGGTATCATTTATTTATCAACATTTATACACAGTGAATCTACGCATTGTATGCACAAAAATATTACTTCTAAATAGGAAGATTTAAACAAAATATAATTAGGTATTCAATGTCAAAGTTTATACCATATTGAATCTCCTGATTTGTCCTAATCTGCTTTAATTAGACTAGATTAGGCATGCTGATCTATCATAAGCAATCAAGAAATTATGGATTCTTACTGATGTATTTCACCTCCTGATGGGATTCACTGAAATGAACACAGGGTCACCATTATGGTTGCTACTCTAAAATCAATTGCTGTTGTTTAATATGGAGGAAACACATATAAAATAAAAACAAAAGGAACTTATGCTCTGTGACTTGAAATCACCAAATAAGTCAACACATTGACATGAAGGAAAAGGTAACAGCCTCTTTGAAAGTAAGTAGACTAAATAATATCAAAAATATGAAAACCTACATAGCCATAGCCCAGATCCCAAGCCAGATATTTTTCTTCTTTCTTTAAATAAAATGATTTTTATAATGTCAAAAATTAATGTCTACAAATTATCAAATTTGTTTTAACATTTTGTATTTTAAATATACAACTTGTTATACACTAAAATCTCTTAATAAAATCATATGGACTAATTAAAAATCAGTAATCATAAGCTCTGCAATTTACTCTCAAAGCAGACACATGTTCACATACCTACACACATGCTAGCACACATATACCTTTACATACCTACACACACATATTCACATATGCTTATGTACCCACATACATGCTAATATACACACACATACTCACACACACACATACACATCATGTATTCTCATATACATACATGCACATACACACACACCCTTGCATATATACACACACTCATGTATCCATATACATGCTTACACACATACCCACATGCTCACAAACACATACACACTTATTCATATATATACTGTGGGATGTCTTTCTGTATGCTGTGAATATGTGTTGCTCTGATTGGTTGGTAAATAAAGTTGCATTGGCCTATGGCAAGGCAGCTTAGAGGCAGGTGGAAATCCAAGCAGATAGACAGAAAGAGAAAGGAGAGGCAGAGAGATGCCAGCCTACTGCCCAAGGAACAACATGTCAGCAAACTGATAAGCCATGAAACATGTGGCAAAATATAGATTAATAAAAATGGGTTAATTTAAGTTATAAGAGCTAGCTAGCAAGAAGCCTGCCATATGCCATGCAATTGATTATTAATATATGCCTCTGAGTAATTATTTTGTAAGCAGCTATGGGAATACAGGCCTGGCAGAACTGGAGAAACCTTCCAATTACACATATACACATACACATGCTCACACATACAGGCTCACCTACATATACACAAGATCAAGCTCATATAGAAAAAGAGCAGCAAAGTAAATATTGTGACATATTAATTTTGGGGCAATCTCACTGACTCACATGGGAATTCTTTATTTTTTAAATGTTTCAGTAAGTGACATTTTTCAAAATAAATGTTTAAAAATCTTACAAATTATTGTGTTTTTAAATTTAAATTTATTTTTAATTAACATGTAAATGCATCACTCCCTCCTTCCTCTCTACATCTCCTCTCATGCCCCCGCCTCTGCTTTTCTCCCTATCAAAATCATAGCTTCTTTTTCTTTGTTTTATATATACATATATATAATTTAAATATATAATTTATACATATGCATAAACATATAAAAGCCTGCTGAGCCTGCTTAGTGTTGCAAGTTTGTATATAGTTTCAAAGCTGACCACTTGGTATTGAAGAACCAATTAGAGGGTACATCTTTGGGGAAGACTGATTCTCCCTCTCTAATCATTCCTTACTGTCATGTAGTTCTTTGTCTAGGAATTGGATCCAGTGAAAATTTCTTTTTCCATGTTTACCTATCTGTTGTTATCATGTTTCAGCTCCTGTTTATACAGCCATATTGTTTAGGTTATCATAGGTGAAGCTTCCCTATCATTTTTAAGAGACACACTGTTGTAGGTGATTTCCAGATCCTCTGACTCCTGAAATCTTTCAGTCCTTTTTTGATTAATGTGGCTGAGACTTAGGTGCTGTGGGACGGTCTGTATGTCAAATTGCTGTGATTGGTCAATAAATAAAACACTGATTGGCCAGTGGCCAGGCAGGAAGTAGGTGGGACAAGGAGAGAGAAGGATTCTGGGAAGCGGAAGGCTGAGGCAGGGAGACGCTGCAAGCCACCGCCATGACCAACAGCATGTGAAGACGCCGGTAAGCCACCAGCCACATGGCAAGGCATAGATTTATGGAAATGGATTAATTTAAGCCATAAGAACAGTTAGTAAGAAGCCTGCCAAGGCCATACAGTTTGTAAGCAATATAAGTCTCTGTGTTTACTTGGTTGGGTCTGAGCGGCTGTGGGACTGGCGGGTGACAAAGATTTGTCCTGACTGTGGGCAAGGTAGGAAAACTCTAGCTACAAATGGTGCCCAATGTGGGGCAAGAGTTTCTACCTAAAACCTGAGAAAAGATTCTAAAATGGAGCTAAAAACAGCTTCCTAATTGTCTCTCTCAAATGAGCAGCAGCCTGCCAGTTTGAGCTACTGGGGGGTTCCTAGCATGCGAGCTCGATCTGCAGTATGGCGGGAATGAGGCCTCTGCAAGTGGCACATTAAGCTGCATGGTGGATTTAGCCTTTGCTAGTACAAAACAAAAAGAGGTTTCTGGGCTACACGCGCTTGGATAAAAGCACAGACCCACGATGGCTCCCAGAGCTGGCAGAAAACGTACCACCGCCATGTTGGGAAGCTGAAGTGGGCGGAGCCAGCAGCCACAGTGCTAAGAAGGCTGCAGTTTAAAGCAATAGGCTCAAGGTAATATAAAACATAAGCCACATAAAGATGGCTACCACACAGAGAATCTGGATTATGTTCTCTTTGATATTCGCAACTGAAGAAAAACATTTGATTGCAAAAGCTGTTGAGTTGTGCCAAAATGTATATTTTAAAGGTACCTTAACTTCAAAATTTGGATGTAAGGATATGTTGCTTTGGAAAGGAGGCTCTGCTTTTGTTTCCACAGAAAGTCAGAGGCTATGGATTTGTTCCAGATTAAGATACATCAGGTTTGACCAGCCAAGACCACCTGAAAGGTCTCTGATGACACCATGGCCCAGATGATCCAACATCCAGTATCATTTCAAGGCAACTGGCTCAGACGATACGGTCTCACGGACTACTCCATGATCCTAAAATTTTCTTTGTGTCCCCATAAGATACAGCGCCCCCCTCCAGAAGGAAGTAGTAAGAGAAGCTACGCCCAAATTCCCAAAAGTACCAAGCTGACCTTGGAGATGTGTAAAAGTTAAAACCTTCCTTTTAAAAAAAAGAAAGGGGAAGTGCTGTGGGACGGTCTATATGTCAAATTGCTGTGATTGGTCAATAAATAAAACACTGATTGGCCAGTGGCCAGGCAGGAAGTAGGTGGGACAAGGAGAGAGAAGGATTCTGGGAAGCGGAAGGCTGAGGCAGGGAGACGCTGCAAGCCGCCGCCATGACCAGCAGCATGTGAAGACGCCGGTAAGCCACCAGCCACATGGCAAGGCATAGATTTATGGAAATGGATTAATTTAAGCCATAAGAACAGTTAGTAAGAAGCCTGCCACGGCCATACAGTTTGTAAGCAATATAAGTCTCTGTGTTTACTTGGTTGGGTCTGAGCGGCTGTGGGACTGGCGGGTGACAAAGATTTGTCCTGACTGTGGGCAAGGCAGGAAAACTCTAGCTACATTTAGGTGCATGAATTATTATACACACACATATATACATACATACATGCTCCTATACACACTTACCTCACACAGTTGTTCTCTGCATTTTGACTAGTTGTAGTTTTCTATAAGAGGAGCATCTTTGATGAGGCATGGGAGCTACACTCATCTGTGAATGCTTATACATTTATTTAATCTTCAAATTTTGAATTGCCTAGTTGCGAAAAAAGCGAAATGTCACATCTTGAAAAGAGAAAACATTAATTCCAATCAACAAAAGAAAGCCCTACAAAGGATAACACATCACAAAAGTATGCCCCAAGGTGGATATTTACTGATCAATAATAGTAGAAAACAATCAATTAGAGAATACAATATATATGTAAGAGATAAGTAATTTACAAGTTATACATTGATTTATTTTTTTTTTCATTTAATTTCTACTTTTAAAGCTTCTGTTTCTATTAGTGGATAATTAAAATGGATGTTGTGTTTCTATTGGACATCTAATTCTTCAAGGTATCAAAGACTTAGTATCTGAATAAAAAGTATCACTATAGGAATCTATTGCTATAAATTTCAGATTTAAAGCCATATATAAACATTGAGTAGTATTTTAATTAATTTTCTTCTATCCACAGAAGTAGGTTATTTCTTTTAAGTACTTATTAAAAGTTATACCACCCATGAATGATAGTCACATGATCGGTATACACAGTGTCAACATCCAGGAGAACAGGCCTCAGTCCTCAGTTTGTGAAGACACTGATCCTTGGAATACTTCTTTCCAACTTCAACTATGAGATACTCTTTTCTTTATAATCCATGTGATTTTGCTTATGTTTGGTATAGGTTGTCACATCTAAGTATGGATGATATGATTTTTTGCAATCAGGATGACATCTTAAGAAGAGATAATACTTCCTATTTTCTTTGACTTGCCAACAGTTATCACAGTGCTGTCACATCCAAAGACCCATTGGTTATGGGTTGTTTATTGGGGAAAATATGTACTTTCATGTTGTGCATGCCTGTGAGAACATACCGAGATTACTTAGCTTCTTTTGATAAAAAAAAATGATAACCAACACTTAACACATGTGATGGAGGTGTGCTATCTCTAAGCCGCATACCTTGTGCAAAGATTTTTTCTTAGTTTGTCAAGTGGGAACAACTGTTATCTCAAAGAGTGATGTGAAAAAAATATTTAGGGAATGCCTGGTGGAGTTAGGGACTAGGACTAAGCAATGAATGTGGGAAAGGAGGTTCAGACGGGAAGATTTATATGACTGCATGTAGTTGGGAAGAGAAGCTGTGGAAGGTGGCCTGCTACAGACTTGGGGATAAGACTGGGAAATAGATTGTGAGGAGAGGAGGGAAAGGTAAAGCTTTGCAATTAGCCTAACTGCTTTCGGGGTGACCAAGATCCTGAGACTGGATAGCCCAGAGACCTAGGATAAAACAAATACCACTGCCCTACTTAAAGGACACAGCAATAAAGTAACTCCTAAAGGCATCCTGTTATACTCATAGGTCAGGGCCTTGCTCAACTTTCTCCTGAAGCAAATGGGAATAAATACAAAGACCCACAGCTCTTGACATTGTGCAGGAAGAGAGAAACTTTGGAAGACTCAGCCATGAAAGGGATTTCTCCATCAAATCCCTCCCCACAGGCCTCAGAGAACCCAAAGATAGGGCTAAAAGTATATAAGAGTCAGAGGAGATGGAGGACACTAAGAGAACAAGACCCTCTAAATCAACATGAGAGGTACATATATGAACTTGCAAAGACTGAAGTAGCATGCACAGGGTCTGCATGGGTCTACTCCAGAAGGGTCCTAGAGCTCAAAAGAGAAGTGGACACATTACCACATCCCTATTCCAGACTAAATCTTCAGTTGATAATCACTTGAAAATGTAAACTTAGTTTCCTCAAAGAAAGTCTCACTGTGGCAACAAACTACTATTCTGAAGAGTAAGCTACATGCCCAGCAGTTGAGAACCAACAGAAAAAAAAAATAAATGGCATCTTGGGAGGTTCCTTCTTTTGTCTTTAATGTCAGCTCATGGCTCAACCTTTTTTATCTTTTGGATCCACTTATTATAGTTTTATGTTTTATTTTATTTTATTTATATTTTTCCCTATATGTCTTATGGGATTCCTGAGAGGGTAAACAAGTGGGTCTCTGTTTCTTGTGCTTTCTCTTGGGGCTCTTTTCCTTCCATTTGTTTTGTTCAATTATAACATGTTAGTTTTTGTTTTATCTTTATGTTTTATACTATATTACAATCCCATAAAAGCCTGTTTGTTTTCTAATTTGAAATATAAAGGTGGAGGATAGAGAAGGGAAGGGAACTGGGACAAGTAAAGGGATGGGAAACCACTATCAGGATATATTATGTGAGGGAAAAAAATCTGTTTTTCAACAAATGAAAAAAAGCATTTGGCACATTTTTTTTTTTTTGTGACAGGGTCTCATTTAACTCAGGATGATTTCCAATTCTTTATGTAACTGAGGGTGCTCTTGAACTTCAGATCTTCCTGACTCTACCTTGTGAGGGATTGGATTGCAGGCATTCATCACCATTAGCATGGGGACTGGGAAATCAAACCCAGGGCATTTTCATGCTGGTAAAGCACTTACTAATTCTTTTACCTTCCAGAGCATTATTTAACATATTTCAAAATTAGGTTATTTGTGTTGTGTATGAAGTGCTTCATTGTTTTTATTCTAAAAAAAATGAAGCTATTGTATTAACCATAGTAAATTAATAGTATAAAGTAGTATATAGCATAAGGAAGTAAAATTGAAAACCTATGCTACTTTTCTTTCCATAAATAATCATTAAACATTGAGCCAATTAAAACCAATAAGTGTTATAATGAATAATTAATATTCTTTAGTGTTTTGTGGTTTTGTTTTGATAAATTCCTTTTAAAGAGATATTTGTTTATATTGTGCA
The DNA here is from genome assembly GCF_004664715.2 of Peromyscus leucopus. Classification (NCBI taxonomy): domain Eukaryota; kingdom Metazoa; phylum Chordata; class Mammalia; order Rodentia; family Cricetidae; genus Peromyscus; species Peromyscus leucopus. The sequence continues at coordinate 48,089,907 of NC_051076.1, forward strand.
GCAGGCTATCAAAACAAAACAAAACAGTCATTGTCTCCAGATCTTATTTGAAGCAAAATGATGCATAATTCTCAGCACAGTGTCTAGCATCATCAAGTACCTGAAGTCAGTCACTGGAAAACAATGACATGAATAAATATTCATTTGTGAATACATTAATTGGTAGCTATTTTCTTTCTCTGCATTTTAATAGAATCCTCCATTTTTGACTGAGCACAGTAACACAGAGACTGTCTCTTGCAGTTAAAGGTCCACTTTTGACTTCCAAGAAAATCATTTCAAGACAACAGAACTCATACTCTTAAAAAAATTTCAAAAGCACAAGGAGTAAAATAATAAGAGGAAAAAGCAGAAATAATAAACAGATGAATCAAGTCTCAAAGAAACACATTATTTTAAATAATCAATCATATTTGTAAGAAATTAAAGTAAAAATTTTAGAGATAAAATATAACAGTTGAGACCCACAACTAAAATGTGACAAGAAATGACAATTCTATAAGCTTACATTGGGAGAGAGATTATAAAGCATATGCTGTTTCTTTGACATTTGCATTTAACAAAATAAAAACTAAACCTTAGACTTGATATAGTAAAAGATTTATTGTTTACTCTAATATTTGCTATTTTAATCTTTTGAAAAATTCATTTTTGCATATCATACAATGTGAATTGAAATTAGCACTATATATTTAAACCATTATACCATCACACAATAAAATTATTTGAATCATACGTAATAATTTGTAATATTAAATATTTTTAATTGAAAACAAATTTTCCATACAATATATTCTGATCATAGTAGCCTTTCTTATCTTCCCCCTAGATCCTCTATACCTCCTCACTCATCCAACTCCATTGCTTTCTCTTTCCCCCTCTCCCTTTTGAAAACAAGCATGAAAATATAAAAGAAGAAAAAATTAAAATGAAAAACAAAGAAAAAACAAATATAAACAGAAAGACACACATACATGCACACCATAAAAATGCATCAGAAACCATAATATATACCCAAAATACAAGGTAAAAAATTCCCAAATAATGTAATATGAGACATAAACATATCCAAAAATACCACTGCATTCATTTTATGCTGGCCTTCTACTGCTGGGAATAGGGCAGAATAGTAAAGCCCTAAAGTGTGGTTATATACCTAATGGGACTCTACTTGAGGAAACTATTTTTCCCTTGCAAGAGGTTATCAGCAGATATAGCAGAATGTAACTGAGTCATTTTATTGTTATGTTCCTTTAGTATAGTGGTTCCCAACCTTCCTAAAGTTACAACCCTTTAATACAGTTCATCTTGTGGTGATCCACAATCACAAAATTATTTTCATTGCTCTTTCATAACTGGAATTTTGCTATTGTAATGAATCTTAATATAAATATCTGTGTTTCGTAATGGTCTTAGGCCACCCCTGTGAAAGGATCATTCAAACCACAAAGAGGTTGTGACCCAACGGTTGAGACCCACTGATTTAACATGTACTTGGCTTTCTCCTAGGCCCATGACCTGTCTGGTCTCAGGTTCTCGGCCATCCACCCAGTGTCATGTATGAATTCCATCTCATAGAGTGGGTCATAATTTCAATCAGATAGTGGTTAGTCTGTGCCACTACTGCACCAGCATATCATACAAACAGGTAAATGTTGTAGACTGCAAGGTTAGTAACTGGTTTAGTGGTTACTGTCCTCCTCTGGTGTGTAGAGTACCTTCCAGTACTATGCACCCTAGTCAGTAGGAGTAAAAGCTCTAGTGAGGCACCAGCTTGATTTCTCCACCGATAGCACAAGCACTAAAACTAAGAATTAATAAATGGGTCTACATGAAACTGAAAAATATCTGTATGGCAAAGGGCCACACAGTAGTCTACAAAATGGGAAAAGGTCAAATATGTAATTTTCCAAGTGCACAACTTAGAGATCATTAATATATAAAATATACAAAGAACTAAAAAAAAAAAAAACTGGACATCAAGAAAACAAATAACCCGATTTAATTATGGGATGCACAAATAAACAGAGAATTCTTAAAAGATGAAACACAAAAGGCTGTAAAACACCTAAAGAAATATTTAACATTCTTAGCCATCAGGGAAATGCAAATCAAATTTATTTTGAGATTTTCTCTTAACCAGTCAAGAATGCCCAAGATCAACATAACAAAAAATAGCTCATGTTGGTGAGGATATGGAGTAAGGGGAACACACTCATCTGTTACTGGTGGGAGTACAAACTTGTACAACTACTATGGAAATCAGGGTGGTGGTTGTTCAGAAAGGTGAGAATCAATCTACTGCAAGATCCAGCTATACCATTCTTGAGCATATTTCCAAAGGAGTCTACATCCCATTAAAGAGACACTTGTTAAACCATGTTAAGTGATGCTCTATTATTCATAATAGCCAGAAACTGGATACAACCTTGATGTCTCTCAACAGAAAAATGGATAAAGAAAATGTGGCACATTTGCACAATAGAATACTATTCAGCTTTTAAAACCATGAAATCATTAAATTCACAGGTAAATTTGTAGAGCTAAAACAAATCCACAAACAAAAAAAAATATTACCTGAGTGAGGTAATACACATGCAAAAGACAAAGATAGCAAATGTGATATATACTCCCTTATGTAGGTGTTAGCTTTTAGGTCTTCAGTTGGTATGCTACAATTTATACAACCACAGAGGTTGGGTTAGGTATAAGTAAGGGGCTTAGGGATAGTGGCGGATCTCCCAATAGAATACAGCTTAGAAGAGATAGGAGGGATACTGGAACAGGAGGATTAAACAGAGCAAGGGAAAGTAGAGATAAAGGAGGTTAAGACAGGAGGGACAATTGCCATTAAGGGTCATTTGAGAGGTCATATGGAAACCTACTACAGTAGACGCTTTTAAAATATATATACATATAAAAAGGAAATCTAAATGGAGTCCCCAAATAATTCAGGAGACAAAGCCACAACTAGACATCTTTCACCACCAAGTGAAACCACATTGCAAACAATGGATTACATCTAACTAATTTGTCAGCCAAAAGGGCCCCATGGAAACCCCAAACAACTCAAGTTATTGACAAAACTATTGGTTGCTCTCTACACACTAAAGATAAGGTGCTATTGCTGAAAGCAATGTATCTCATTGAACACGGAGCAATAATAATTCTTTTTTTACTTTTAAAATAATTTTAAAAGAATAAGAGTCAAGTCTAAGCACCTTCTTCTCAGAATCCTATCCAGCAATTGTTGTTTTTATTTTCCTAATGACCACCATTTTAACTAGAGAGAGATGAAAAAAAAATTTTTTTTGGTTTTTCAAGACTGGGTTTCTCTGTGTAGCTTTGTGCCTTTCCTGGATCTCTCTCTGTAGACCAGGCTGTCCTTGAACTCACAAAGATCTGCCTGCCTCTGCCTCCCAAGTTCTGGGATTAAAGGTGTGTGCCACAACCACCCAGCCTAGATGAAATTCTATGTACTTTTGATATGCATTCCCATAATGACCTTTAAAATTGAACAATTTTTCTTATGTTTATTGGTCATTTGTATTTCCTTTCTGAACTCTGTTCATTTCATTAGCCCCTTTACAGGTTGTATTGGTTAATTTCTTGTTAGTCCATTTTTTTTTGTCCTTTCCTATTGTCGCTATTAGATTTATGTCAGATAAATATGCAGGCGAAAATTTTTCTCTCAATTATTTCTTCCTTTATTAGCTGGTTACTTGCTCTGTGGAAGATTTTTAATTTCATGAGCTGCCTTTGACATGAAGATAATGTGCCCACAATTTTAGAAATTTGAAATTTAAGTATTGCAGGTTATTGCTGTAATGTCTGCATCGTCAACCACTGATTTTTTGGGGGGATGGGTGGGTTGTTCATCGAATTAAGACTTCAGGATTGCTTTCCTGCATTTTCATACAAGTGCTGCCAAATTCATTCCTCAGTGTTTACCGAGCCGATGTTTCCCTCTTAAAATGCAGAACTCATCTGGGAAGCAGATGCTTACCCTCATTCAGGGATGTTTTACTGTTAACATCAATCTCCTGACTCAGATTTCCAAAAACTCAAATTTCTAATTTGGTGTGGAATTGCAGTGACAAAACTGCTTCTTTGAAAGTCGTTTTGAAAGCTCCTGGAGAGCTCTCATAGTGCTAGAAGGTGCTATGCATGTTACTGGAGGAGAAAATGAATCATCAGTCTCACCCAGACATAAACCCTGTGAGTAACAAGAATGAATGGCTTCGTAAAAATGCCCACTAGTTCAATGTGAGCTAGGTGGTTATGGGAGAAGTCAAGCACTTTTTGATTGAAATTAAGTCCTACTTCAAAAGATTAAGTCCCTATCCTGCACAGATACTGGTCAAAAATCTCTGGTTAGACAGGTCATAGATTTTAGGGGCCAACCTATTACTATTTTTCTGCTAAATGGATGTAGTAAAACTGACTTCTAATGGCTTACCATTAAACTCACAGATTATCTATCTGTCCACCCTCATAAAAGCTCATTTTTATTGACATTTCTTTTAAGCATAATTGTTGTCTTTCGAGTCTCAATACTTGTTCTTTTAATTTTAATGAGTTATTCCCCCTATTGTTATAGAGGCTTTTATTTATCTATCAGTATTCATCTTGAGTCAAATTTTCTTATTTCTACAATTTCATATTAGGTGGCTTTTCATATGTCCTAGGTCTATGTACGCTTTATCATTCTGTTCTTTTGTCCTTCTTCAACAGTATAGTTTACTGATAGGAAAAAAAAAATTGTGTTCAAGTGCATACCTGTCGTATTAAGAGGCAATAAAAGACACAAATAAATAATAAAAAATTAGACTAAATCACATGCATATCTAAAAATAAGGGCATGGACATTCATAGAAAGTTTGAAACACAAGGAAGACTGCAGATTATTATTTATGAGCAACAATTGAAAGGACATATTATATAAGCAAGAAGATCCTACAAAGGATTCCATTCACTCACAAAACAAGTCTAATTACCAGAAGACTTAAGGAGAGCCTGCTACAGGTCCTGAGCATGGATTTTATAGATGGCAAAAGAGCACATGTCAAAAGATTAGGCACGCCTGATAGACAACATTATGGGAACAACTTAAGGACATATTTTTATCACAAAATCAACTACAGAAGTCACAAAAGATTTAGACAATAAAGTACAATGGAAATATTGGTTCTAGGTAAATAAACAAAGAATATTTCAGGATTTTAGAGTTAAGAAGAACATATAAACTACAAGAAATAAAATCTGACAGTTCATTTTCAAACTTGCCTGTGAGCAGTTTAAGTCCAGATGCAGATTAAACAGAAAGCACTGCTAGAGAGTCTGCTGGTTCTAATCAAACTCCACTGACCTACATACCTACACCCATACTAGAAGTTTTTAATAGGAAATTACTAACAGCTAACCTTGAAATGCCATGCTCAGGTGTCAAGGCCCAGTGTTGGAGCCAGCCCCAACCTATCAAAGAGTCCCTTGAAGTGGGGAGTGAGCATTTGAGAAATGCTAGATAGGAAATATATAGACGTAGATGGAGAGAAAGACAGAGACACATGATAGCTTCGGGAGGGTCCTGGGTCAATACCCAGCAGCCTCAAGTTTATTTCTAATGGACTTTTTATATACTAGCAAGGGGAGAGGCAAAAGACCTCCCCCACCTTTCAAGATCAAAGCACAATGTACAACCAAGTGTAGACCCTGCAAAACACCTGGTAACCATGCCCCACAGTAAAGCATCTTGTGATTAGGCCTTGAAGTATAAGACACCTGGTAAACATGCGTTTGCACCCTATCAGGCAGCCTTGGAGAGCAACACAAACTCTGAGTCTCTAACCTTGAGGCAAACCACAAGTTGGAATCTTTGTGGGCTTCCACAGTCAGGGACTCAAAAGATGATTCAGGAGTTAAGAGCTCTCAGCTCTTCCAGAGTACCCAGGTTCATTCTCAGCACCTATGTGGCAGCTTACAACTGTCTGTAACTCCAGTTCCAAGGGAACTGATACCTTCACACCAATGCCTATAAAATAAAGTTTTAAAAATAGAAAAAAATAAATACCATGCACATGATAAACTTAAATATAAATAGGTTGTAAAATATGGAGATGAAAAAGACAAACAGAAACCACTGAGAGAGATTGAAGATGTAGGAGATTTTACCTTCCTGATTACTCAGCCATAGAGAAAAGGGACAAGGAACTTGCTGTGTTATGGTTTACAAACTATTCTCTTCAGTCAACCAATGTGTCCTCCATTCTAGGCTGATGCCAGACTCTGCAAAGTTGTAAAATAAATTGCCTCATTTTCCCTACTCAGTTTCCAATACTCATAGGAAGTGGGAATGTTTGCTTTATGTTTGCTCTCAAATATCTCAAAGTGAGGACCGTGGAAAAGAAGCAACGAGTCTCTAGCCCAAACCCCAGTCTCCCTGCAGTAGCATCTCTTGGTGGATGCTAATGGGGAAATACATGGCAAAGCATAAGTTTGAGGTGGATGGTCACAGATCCAGGATCACAAAGCCAAACATTAATACTGTCAGATCTGAAACACAGTAATGTGGTGACCATAATTCTTTGCATTATCTCTAGTATAAAAATATCCCCCAAGGGGAAAAAACATAATTTGTAGTTAGGTATATGTATGTTAATGAATTTTATATATACTGCAAGAGAGATATGTGAATATGCATATGTTACATATATTCAAATATGTATATATCATTTATCATAAAACTCCCTTGGGATATAATTTCAAAAATCAAGGTCCTTTAGCTTTCTTTCATAGAACCCCTTTTTAAAGAAATATTGCACTGTGTGAGTTCATTTTAATTTTGTTGTCCTGGCAATGCTACATTAACTTCAGTAATATTATTTACTATTTGAATAAATTGATGTCTTAGAGGAGCTAGAAATACTACCCATTAGAGCAATGGAACCTGACTGGCCTTAGTAAATGAAAAATGCATTAATATTTAGCTGAGAGCTCTAGCTGAGCATCGTGCTTCATTATGGGAGAGAAGAATCTGTGGATTGGTTTTCTGTCAGCATTTTCCCCATAAATGCCTCCTTCTGGTATGTACCTGAGAGCTGCATACTCATCAGCACCGTTTTCTGAGATTAGGGTGTTATGTGAGGCTCCTTTGACATCAGCATGGGGAAATCCATATTCTGGCTTTCCTGAATCATACAAATTCTTCTTGTTGCTGTTTTATTTATCTTGCACGAATACATTTTATCGACTCAAATAAGCATCTCATTCTTTCTTCAAATCATATTTCCATTCACTGAGATTGAAATAAAGTACAAATATTTATGTGTATATAATAAAGCCATTAGTGGAACTGCAAAGGAAAGTGTATATACATTTAAGTAATTTGAACACCATTATTCCACAGGAGCATAAGCATTACAGGCATAAAACAGCCTGAATTCTAATGAAATTTTGCTTAAGGAAAGGAAAACTGCAACAAAAGCCTTGAAATAAGTAAAATGCTGCAAAGAATAGTGATTTGCTAGGATAAATTTAAATTTTTAAGAACTAAAATACTCCCAGAGGATAGGTGATTAAGCCATTATTGGAAAACTGACCAACAAAAATAATTAATTAAATTTTAATTAATGGATCATTGAGTCAACTCACTGGGAAAGACTAACTGACAAGCTTGACTATCACATGGTGAAAACAGAGAACTGACTCCAACCTACATACACATACATCTTGGCAATCACAATACACCTATGTACACACACACACACACACACACACACACACACACACACACACACACCAAAAACACCATAAATAAATAAATGTTTAATTTTTTAATTAAATTAAAATGTCTAAACTTTGTGATTAGTACTTTTTGTTTTGTTTTCTGGACTTGTTTGTTTTGTTTCTTTTATTGAGAATAGATTATTTTCTCACATAATATATTCGAATTACCATTTCAATCCTTCTACTCCCTCCAGTGCCATCCCACATCTCCTCCCATCTGGATTCAATCCTTTTCTGTCTGTCATTAGAAAAGAACAGTCTTCTAAGAGATAATATTAAAATTCAACAAAATAAAATGTAACAGGATAAAAAAAAAACCTATCACATCAAAGTTGGACAAACCATCAGAAGGAAGAGAGCCCAGGAGAAGGCACCAGAATCATAGCTTTATTCATTCACACACTAAGGAATCCCAAGAAACCACTAAACTGGAAACCGTAAAGGACGTGGTACAGACCCATGTGGACCTGTGCATACTGCTTAGTCTCTGTGAACTCATATGAGCTTTGCTCATGCTGATTTAGAGGGCCTTGTTTTCCTGGTGTCATCTGTGCCCCTGGCTCTTCCACTCCTTTCTCCTTCTCTTCTGAAGTGTTCCCAGAGCTCTGAGGAGAGCCAGTTGATGGAGAAATCCCTTATAGGTCTCAACGTTCTAAGGTCTCTCGTTCTCTGCATAATGTCTGGCTGTGGGGCTCTGAATTTGATCCCAAGTGCTGCAGGAGGAAACTTCTCTGATGGTGGTTAAGCAAGCCACTGACCCATGAGTATAGCAGAATATCATTAGGAATCATTTTAAAACTATGGTTTTGTTGTTGTTGTTGTTTTATCTGTTTGTTTTCTAATGAGAGTTTTTGTTTTTACCCTAGATAACTAGGTTATCTGGTCTCTGGTTCTTGGTCACCCAAGCAATGCTGGGTTCCATCTCCTGAAGTGGGCTTAAGTCAAATCAATTACTGTTTGGTTACTTCCACAAGCTTTGTGCCACCATTGCGCTAGTGTATCTCACAGGTAGAGTACTATTATGTGTAGACAAATTTCTAAACATTCTTATTAAATAAGAAACACAGAGCCAAATACAGGGGTGAAAGCCATAGAAATCAGAGTGATAGCCACCAACTAACCTTAGCTCACCATTCTGCTGTAGCTTCCCAAGAGATCTGAACCAGCTTCTTCCTGTCTAACCTGCACCTTTATTGCTTTGTTGTTCTGCCTTTTCATTGACTCTAAGCTCAGCCACATCACTTCCTTATCACTGCCTGTCTATATAGGCCTCCAGGTCTCTAAGGTTGGTACTGGGATTAAAGGCATGTGTCACCATGTTTGGTTGTGTCCTTGAACACACAGAGACTCTGCCTGCCATGTGATCAGATTAAGGGCATGTGATACCACCGCCTGCCTTTTGTTTATGGCTGGATATGACCTCTGATCTCCAGGTAAACTTTATTTATTAACATACAAATAAGATATCACCACAATTATATGTCAAAGTGTTTGTGACAAGCTTGTTTACATTTCTCTTTTGGTAGCATTCAGATTACCTTTTTGTACCAAAGATGCTAGAAGACAGGGGTGAAGACTCTGTTCAGGAACCAGCTCAGCTTCTCCATGTTCAATGAACTGTGAAAGTGCTGTCTTCAACAATGGGAACTTGCTCTTAGTTTGTAGAGAGTAATCTACTGTCTTGGCAACAGCCTGGGTTTGGCGGGTAATTCCCATAGGAACCCTTTAGTCCACAGCTCAATTAGATGTAACCCAAACCTAGCACTGGAGGCTTTGTTTGGTGACAAGAGGTAGCTAGTTGTGACTCTGTCTTCCCCATCATTTAGCAATTTCATTTATATTGCCTTCATATATGTGCATGTTTTAAGATTTTTCTACTGTATAAGAATCTATACTACCAGTCCAATGCCCCTTAATTTTAGCTGACTCTCCTTATATTTCTTTCCACACACCCCCTCACAGCCCCATCCCCAAGTGACCCTCCTATTGCATGCCCACATCCATGCATTGATAATGATCTAATCTATTCCCTCTAGTCCCTTACTCCGTACCTACTCTCTGTGGCTCTCCTGGTTGTGGTTTGGTTATCACTAACCTAACAGCTAATACCTACATAGAGGTGACTACATACCATATTTGTCTCTCTGCATCTGGAATACATCACTCAGGATTTTTTTTTCTTGTTCCATCCATTTGCCTGCAAATTTCATGTTGTGATGTTTTTTTAATGACTGGGAGTAATTCTCCATTGTGTAAACGTCCCTTTTGTGATGACTCTTAAATATTTCAGTAGTGGTTTTTACTTACAACCCTTCAAAACTTTGATATATGTTACTTTACATTAGTCCCTGTTTGTGTATTATGAGGACCCAAACTCCCAGAACTATATTTTAAAATTTACAAAGTAGATGTTCATATTCATATTACCTGCAAACTGCATTGTCTTTATTTGGAGAAATATTTCTGGGTGTGTCCTTGAGGATATTTCTGGAAGAGATTAGCATTTGAATCAGTAACAGGGCAAACATCAGCCTTCACCAAAGCAAATGGGTTCCATATAATTTCTTTAGAGTCCCAATAGAGTGGAAGGTCCAGCATGAGTGAAATGACTCTCCCATAAAAATGAGGCATATATATGTTTTTACCCTACAGTACCAAATGAAGTCCTAGTTTCCTGGACTTCAACTTGCAAATCTTAAACCATGGTTTTCTGTTTCTCACACTTACAGCCTCCAAAGCAAGCAACACCACAGACTTTCCTGATTCTCTGGACTTGACTCTACCTGAACCACACCTGTCTTGTCCTGGTTCCCTACCTTGTAGATGACATTGCTCAAGCATCTCCAAGCTTCCATAACCATGTGAAGCAATTCTCAGAACAACCACCTTTTATATAGTAATGTATAATACATTAGATGTTTCTCTTGAGAACCCTGAAAAACAATATATACACACATATTTAAAAACATTTTAGACAAAATACTAACTGTATTTAAATTGATAATTACATACTTGATTTTATTTTTGTGTGGAAAAAGGGGGCTGAATAAGGATGAGAAGAAAAATCAAACTGTCAAAAATTAGAGCTTACTAACAAAAAACTATTTTAGATGCTTATTTTGACTAATGTGTAAGAAATTTAATAGTGTGCTAACATCTTTATAAAGATAGGTGATTAAATTTAAAAAGTTACATCATTTTACTGGTAAGTTTTAATTATATTAAAATTCTGAAAACACAAGCCTTAATTTTTCCCTCAAATAATTGATTGTGGCATACAAGTATATTGATTGACAGATATACTAGATTGCTTGCCAGTATTCTGACAAACACTTCAAAAGGAGTCCATTAGTTAATTTAATGTTAGGCAGCTGCCAAAGTGGACCCTAGTGACTATTGTGTTTTAACACCCAGATCCATGTGTGAGCATAAGCAACAGAATAATAATGCACAAATAATAGACATAACTTTTGAGGATAGGTCGTAAATATATGATGTCTCTTCCTTTAAAAATCTTGACATAACTATTTCTAAAAACACCAATTTTTATGCCAGTGGAACACTCACGCAAGCCTATGGAGAAATCTAGGTAGTAAGAAAGGCACTCACTGTTACCAACTGGTAAGACACAAAGCTCTTTGTCATCAGGTGCAAGATCAAGCCATCTATGATGACGTACCCATCTGATATCTGCTATTACCTTCAGTTGTCTGGAGTTGGCCGCCCACTTCTTAAACTGTATTTCAAACAAATAGAAACAGAAACACCAGTTCTAATGTAGAGTAGCAATGTAAAATAATTTCAGTTTGTTAGATACCTAGTGTTATCTTTGAATCCTATGATTTCATGTGAGAAGAAATATGGAATTCTAATTAAGATAACCCCAAAATAGCTGGAGAGATAGCTGAGTAGTTAAGAGTGCATACTGCTCTTGCAGAGGACTCATGTCAGCTGGCTAACAACTACCTGTAAATCCTGTTTCAGGGGATGGTACTCTCTTCTGTCCTCTCCGTACACAAACACATATGAATCACATAATTTAAAATAGAATAAATATTATTCCAAAGTACTCAAAAAAATGTCTTCGCCCTTGACAGTTAGATTGGCAGTTATTTCATGGCTGTTCAATCAGTGCACATTGAAAATTGGGCCTAAATTTGATTGTCCCTTGTTGCCAAGGTGTCTGTGTCCATAGATCATCAGAAGAAAAGGAATGGTGATTGTGATAATCATAGGTAATCTCTGAATGTATCAGCTGTATCAGAAATACCATTCCATTTCCAATATGCTAGTGTGAATGAAATCTAAAGGTTTTTTTCACAAGATTAGCTGCTTAAATGCAGACCCTTTTGCTTAAAATAACACTTACATAACTCATTAAAAAAGTAGAATTCAAGTTGATGCCTACATAGAGCCCTCATCCCTTCTGGCTAGTGTTCTTGATACCACAGAGTACTTTGCACGTTACTACCAAAAGGGAAACATAAACATCAACTGTGGTGATATTGTGTTCCCCAAAATATTGTGCCCCCTAATAAATTTATCTGGGGTCAGAGAACAGAACAGCCACTAGATATAGAGGCCAGAAAATGGTGGCACACATGCCTTTAATCCTAACATTCCAGAGGCAGACATCCTCTGGATCTCTGAGTTGAAAGCCACACTGGAAACAGCTAGGCTTGGTAACAGAGCCTTTTATCCCAGGAGGTGAACCAGAATTAGAGCTGGTTAAGCTTTTAGGCTTTTGAGCAGCACTTCAGCTGAGATCCATTTGGATGAGAACTCAGAGGCTTCCCAGTCTGAAGAAACAGGATCACCTGAGGAATTGCCAAGGTGAGGTGGCTGTGGCTTGTTCTGCTTCTCTGATCTTCCAGCATTCACCCTAATACTTATCCTCAGGTTTGTTTTTATTAATAAGAACTTTTAATATTTGTGCTACAATCAACCTAGCTACAAACCCTTTGATCTACAATGATGTCCTAGCTGCAAGATATACTAGTGCAATGGTGGCACTAAGTTTCAGTGTTGTGACTTATGACATTGTGACTAGTTTTAAAATTAAACTCAGAAGTAAAAGAGATGTAACCAAGAAAAATTCTGGGGGACTGAAGGTAGACTTGGTAAAGAGGCTAGTCTAACAGAAAAAAAAAATGAAGATCAGATTATAAAGATAATCTTTTAAAGCCATAGTGAGAGAATTAGATCTTAATTTGAAGACAAAATATTTTTAAGGGAGCTGCCATAATTAGCTTCCTGCTGTAGAAAATCAGTGTGGATATAGCAAACCATACAGAGGCTATTTGAAAGTTATATAATAAGTTTGCTTCATTTTCGTTGTGTCTGTTGTGAGTACTTTAAATAGTTCATTCATACTCTTGATTAACAACTTAGGAGTGGACACTGAGAGTAGCTACATAGTGAGTGAAAAATAATAACTAATAATTGATTTTATTTTAGGCCCACTCCATGAAATGAGATCCATACCCAACTGACACTGCTTGAGTGACCAAGAACCTAAGACTAGATGGCTCAGGAAACAGAGGAAAACAAAATAGTACTGTCCTAAAAAAAGGAAAGCAGTAATAAAATAACTCCTAATTCTGCTGTGCTTACAGATCAGTGCCTTTCTCTGCCATCATCAGAGATGCTTCCTTCAGCAGCAGACGAAAACACAGAAAGCTATAAAGCTATAGCCAGATATTATGCAAAGAGTGAGAGTACTCAGAATATTTAGATGTAAACAAGATGTCTCCGTCAAATCCTTCCCCTCGGGACTCAGAGAACCATGAAGAAAAGTAAACAGAAAAGAACCAGAGGGAACGGAGGACACCAAGAAAGCAAGGCTTTCTAAACAACAGGATCTATCCACATTTGAATTCACAGAGGTTGAGGCAGCATGCACAGGGTCTGAAAGGATTTGTACCAGGCCAAGCCCTAGAGCGGAAAGGACAAGTAAACATGTGCTCTATCCCTGACCAAGAAACAATCTTTATAACCAGTTGCAAGTGAAAAATTAGTTTTCTCCAAGGGCATCTCACTGGACTATTCTGGAGGTTACGAGAATGTCCAGCAGTAGCCAGTTACAGAAAATAAACTCAATGGTGTCTTTGGTGATCCCTTCTCTCATAATGTTCTGTGAAGGCTTTTTGGTTTGTTGTTGTTTTTTTTTTAAACTCTTATTTTAAGTTTATTATTTACCCTATGGATTTTTTATATATATCATGGCTTCTAGCTTTTTGTTTTCTATGGAATTCCCAAATGGGCAAGAGTTTGTCGCTGTGTCTGTATTTGTCTCTTTTGACTTTCTTGGGCTCTTTTTCCTTCTATTTGTTGTTTTGTCTTATTCTGGTGTGAGGTTTTTTTGTGTGTTGTTTTATCTTACTATATTTTATTTTGTTTTACTGTTATCCTTTAGATGTTTGTTTTCTGATAAAAGACAGAAAAGGGGTAGATATGGATGGGAGGGAGATGGGAAGGAACTGGGAGCAGTAGAGACAGAGACACTGTAATCAGAAAATATTATATAAAAAAATCTACTGAGGAAAACATGTACTAGACAATGTATAGACATGGATATGTAAATGCATATTAAAATAATAGTTTGATTCATGTAAATAAATACATTTATGCATATATATGTGTGTGTGTGTGTGTGTGTGTACATGTCTTTGTATAGCTATTGCACTTTACAGCATATCTTTTTGCCATTTCAAAAAAAAATTATAATTGAAGGGTCCAGGAATAGAAAGATAGAAATATAAAACTAAAAAGTTATAAGCCTAAAGAAATGGAATCTGACAGCCATTATCTCTGTTAGCATTTACAATGGCTCTCTGCAGCCAGGAGTTAGCTTTTCACAATTACTCACCGGGCACTTACTACCAACCACTGCTGTGGACCAAAGTTGAGTTTAAATGAGTTCTACAGACTTCTACTACATCCCACCTGATAAACTTTAACCAATGCCCATACATGTCCACCCACTTTGCATTGCTTTGTATCCTTCTCGGCTATGGGAAACCAGCTACGTCAGGAAGGCTACAGAGTTTTCAAACACTATTAACTATGTCTGGAAAAACTGCACGCTTTTTACAAACCTCAATTTCTAAAACCTTGTTAGCAGGAATTATAAATCTTAAAATGCAATTATGTCTCTAAGTTTGAACTTCAAAATTGTAAAGATTCTTTTGTCCATGCCTAATGCTTATTTCATACTAAGAAAAGAGGCTTGAAACCCACCCCCATTGCCCCAGTATCAGATACTTGAACTGTGACTGTGGTCCCAGTTAGCTGGAAGCTTTTTTTTTTTTTTTTGGAATAAAGTTTGTTTCTGGTTTAATAGACTTTTGTGTCTGTACCTTATTTGCATGACCCCCGACTCAACAGTATTTTTTTATTTATTGATACTCTGGGAATTTCATATCATGCACCTGAATGACATTCACTTTCCAGTCCTTCCATGTCTACCCCTCCCTTGTTACCTCCCCCCCCAAAAAAAAGTAAAAATAAAAATAAGACTTAAAAAAAAGCCCAAAAGCCCAACTTGTGTTTTCTACACACTCACTGTGGCATGGCCAAACTCTCAGTGGCCTGCCCTTTGAGTAGAACTGAGTCCTTCCTCTTCCGCACCTCCTCCAGAAGCTGTCACTTGTGGAGAGCTACTCTTCAATCCCCATCACCCTTTTTGAGAATTCTCCTGGGTGGCTTCCTGTTTAGGCTATTTCATTTTTGGGGAAGTTCAGGTTTGGTATGAGGATAGGGGTTGTCACAGAAACCTTCCATGTCCTTCCCTCTCAACTGAGCATCTGTAGTCATTAGTATCTCAGCAAAAGTGGCCACCTTGCTCTTCTCAGTCAGTGGGACCACAGATCATAGGCCTTCTACACGGTTTTTGGCAACAGCACAGACCACTGCTTCCAGTTGCAGCAGGACTATAGACCAAGACAAGGTCCTCAGTGGCAGCCTGGACCACGGACATCACCGTGGCCTCAAGTGGTAATGCAGGCCACTTAAATCAGCATTTAGATCAGTAGCTTGATGCAGCACAACCCGCTCTCCAGCAACTCCTCCAGCATCACTGTTCCAGTCCCCTTCCTAAATCTCAGTTTCACTGTTTTAACATAAAAATGAAATCCTATCATTATTAGGGACCACATTTATATGTTCATTCATCCACTGATAGACATGCAGACTGTTTCCATTTGCATACTATTTTGAGTAAAGCAGCAATGTACATGGATGAGTATATATCTCTGTAGTTACTATAGTTACAAGGTAGTAGGATATGGAATCCTTTGGGGAATATTCCCAGAAATGATATAGCTATGTGCTAGTTATATTTCTAGCTCTTTGAGGAACCTACACACTTATTTCCATAGAAGCTGCACACATTTGCACTGAATAAATGAGTCTATCTTTGTCCTCACATACTCAGCAGCATTTTGTGTCATTTTTATTCCTTTTTTTTCTCTATAATTGTTAATCAACTGAAAAAGCAGCCAACAGAATGGGAAGGAGATGCTTTGACAGCTATGCATATGATCAGTAATCAGTGTCTAGACCACACAAAGAACTAAAAAAAAAAAACACAAATAAAAAATAACACCAAGAAAATCAATAACCTTATGTAAAATGGGCTATGGAATTGTAGAGAAGAAATACAAATGGCAAAGCAATCCTTTGCAATTAGGAAAATGCAAATCAAAACTGCTTTGAGATTGCTTATGCCAAGCAGAACTGCTAAATTTAAAATATCAAAGGATGATCTCTAACTTACCTATATATTGGATTTAATAGGGAGATATTATAAACCCAAGATCTCAGGTCCCAACCCAGGGGAATTAAATCACTGAGATTGCAGGTGAAAAAAAAAAAAAAAAAACTCTAGAGATGAATTGTTAGTGTATGAAGCTGAGAATCAATGGAGATGACCACTCTTGCATTGTAGTTCTGCCTCTAATGCAACCTGAATATCAAGTGTAGTGATTCAAAATCAAACAGAGATATGCAAAGGGAGGGAAATACACTCAATTTAAATTGCTTATATTATTCCCATTTGGGTTTTCTGTTCCCACATCCTCCCAGGCTGCACTGAACGCTCTTTTCAAACACCTCAGTCTGGCACCTTCTTCTTGCGTTTTAGATGGCTGAGCACTGGCATTCTTGTAATTCTAAAGGCAGTTAATAGCTTCAGGGTCTAAATACATGGCATTTGGAATTTATCTTTGTTAAGATGGTGTAGAAAGAATGCTTGCTCTTCAGTCTACCTCATGCATAACTAAATATCATAGCCTGCAGGGTGAAGAACCACCTGAATTCTATCTGCTTATCTGGCTTGTCCCTCCAGAGAGCCATCAGCTAGACAGGGGAGAGAAAAGTCAGAGAGAAGTGAACTTCAGAAACCAACTGAAAACATTTTTAAAGGTTGGAATAATCCATTTGTTAATTGCTAGTGGAAAATGAGATGAGAAAGGACAAATAGTTAATCAGTAGATTTAGAAATATGGGGCTAATTTGTAAGTCACGGAGACAATGAAATGGAGCAGCTAAGGGTGAACAGTTTGGAGATGTCCACTTGGGTGTTAATCTCATTCTTACTCTTAAATATTTGCCTTAAATGTTAGAAGAATTCATTTGACACAGATCTTATAATTCAGCTTTTCTCATTCACCCAGTCCCTTTATCTCAGCTGCCCAAGGCATAGAAGCATACTATAACTATAAACCCACTGGCCATGGTAGCCTGGGGAACAGACAGGCAATCTTCACTTTCTTTCCTGTTCTCCATTAAGAATCTCCCCACCCCCATCTCATGTCTTATTCCCAGCCCTATAGCAGACCACCTGCAGGGGCCTATTTTCCCTTTTACTGCCATTTCCAGGAAACTGCAAATCCTCGTGGCAGATGCAGCTTTTCTCCTTTCGGTAGACCCTCTCAGCTCTGCCCCCATTTATAACTAATCCTCATTCCTTCACCTGAGCTCTCAATACCTAGAAACACATAGTACCCCGGACCTACAATGGCTACACTTGGCAGGATCTCAGAAACATTCCCTGTGAGGCAACCCACAGCCACTACATTCTGCTGTGATCCAGAGAAGGCAACAGAAATCAAGAAAGGGAACACCTACACAACAGCAATCAATCCAGGTGTCTGTAACACAAATCTTAAAAGGTCTCATTAATAAAAACAAATCCAGAGCCAGGTATTGGGGTGAACGCTGAATGATCAGATAACAAGCCACATCCAACCTCACCTCACCAATTCCTCAGCTGATCTTGTTTCCTCAGACTAAAAAACTCTGAGTCCTCATCCAAATGGATTTCAGCTGAACTGCTGCTAAAAACTAAAAGCTTAACCAGCCTAGTTCCTGGTCCTCACACCTTATATACAGTTCTGCTTCCTGCCATCACTTCCTGGGATTAAAGGCCTGAGTCCTTCCCAAGCAAGACATGAGATCTCAAGTACTGAAATTAAAGGTGTGTGTGTGTGTGTGTGTGTGTGTTGTGTGTGTGTGTGTCACCATGCCTGGCAGTTTTCAATGTGGCTTTGAACACACAGAGATCCAGATGGATCTCTGCCTCCTGAATGCTAGGATTAAAGGCATGTGCTACCACTGCCTAACCTCTATGTTTAATATAGTGGCTGTTCTGTTCTCTGACCCCCAGATAAGTTTATTGGGGTGCACAATATGTCAACCACAGGTATCAAGACCCAGTTTTATAATAATATGAAGCCTAGGAGCAGCACAGAAATACAATAACAGCCATCAGACCCAGTGACCCTACCATAATACACCATGAGAAACACAATAGATATGAAGGACAAGACAAGAAATTCAAAATAGCTATTATTAATAAGATCAAGGAAATTAAAGAGTATATAAATAAGTCATTAATGGAATCTACCGGGAAAAACTGTGGAATGACATGAAGAAAACAAAGACATGAAACTAGAAATGGAATCACTAAAGAAAATTAAAACTGAGGTAAACTGGAACTTAAAAGTTGGGAAGTCAAACAAAAACCTCAGAGATGAACCTCACCAATAAAATATAAGATATGGAAGGGAGAATTTTAGGAATTAAAGATAAGATAGAAGAACTGGATACCTCAATCAAAGAAAAGTATAAAGCTTAAAAAACCTCCAGTCATAAAACATTTAGGAAATCTGGGAATAATATATGAAAAATAGGAATAGAGGAAAGAAGAATCCCAGGCCAAATGCACAAAAACTATTTTCAATAAAATCCTAAAAGAAATGTTTTCAAACTTAAAGAAAGTTACAAGGAACAAGAAGCATATAGAACCGCAAGTACACTGGACAGAAAAAAAGATTTCCAACAACACATGCTCATCAAACACTAAACATAAGAAACAGAGAAATAACATTAAAAGCTGCAAGAGAAAAAGAAAACAAGTAATAAATGAAGGCATACCTGTAATAATGACATTTGACATTTCAATGGAGACTCTAAAACCCAAAAGGGCCAGGATGGATGTCCTACAAACTCTAAGAGACCATAGATGCCAGTCCAGACTTCTAAACCCAGAAAAACATTCAATCTCAGTATATGAAAAAAGAGTAATAGTCTACAAAAAAAACCAAATTAAAGCAGCATCTATCTCCAAATTCAGCCCTACAGAAGGATTTAAAAGGAAAATTAAAACCCAAAGAGGTTAAACATACCCAAGAAAATGTGAGAAGTTGATAATCTGAGAAGAGCAAATCAGAGGGTATGAGAGGGGCAGATCAGAGAAGATCCACACAACCACCACAACAAAAACAGGAATCAAAAGACACTGCTCATTGGTAACTCTTAATATCAATAATCACAACTACCCAAGAAAAAGATACAGCCTGACAGACTGGATACAAATCAGGATCTATCCTTCTGTATCCAAGAAACACACCTTAACACAAAGGATGGACAACACTTCAGGGAAAAGGATGAAAATGTAATTTCAGCAAATGAACCTAAGAAACAAGATGGTTTAGTCAATTTAATATCTGAAAAACTAAACTTCAAACCAAAACTAATCAGAAGAGATTGTGACGGACAGTACATGTTCATCAAAAGAAAATTCCATCAGAATGACATTGCAATTCTTAACCTCTTTGCACCAAACACAAGGGCACCAAAGTTTGTAAAAGAAATGGTACTATAGCTTAAATCACATATCAACCCTCACATACCTACAGTGGGAGACTTCCATACCTAACTATCACCAATGGATATCCAGACAAAAGCTAAAGAGAGAAATGTCGGAGCTAACTGACATCATAAACCAAATAAAACTAACAGATATTTACAGAATATTTTACTCAAACAAAAAATAATACCCCTTTTTCTCAGCACCTTATGGACTTTCTCTAAATTGGCCACATGCTCAGACACAAAATAACTTTCAACAGATACAATAACATGGTGCAGGCTATCTGACCACCACAGGTTAAAGCTGGATCTCAGCAACAGCAGGAACAACAGAAATGTTAGAAACTGAACAACTCTCTACTGGGTGAAAAATGGGTAAAGACAGAAATTAAGAAAGAAATTGAAGACTTTCTAGAATTCAGTGTAAATTAACACGCTGCAAACCCAAACTTATGGGACACAATGAAGCCAATTCTAATAGGCAAGTTCATAGCCTATGTCTATATGAAAAAAATTAGAGGTATCATACTAGTAACTTAACAGCACACCTGAAATCTCTAGAACAAAAAGAAGAGATCACAAAAGTAGACAGCAAGAAACAATCAAACTCAGGGATAAAATTATTAAAATAGAAGTTACAAAAGCAATGCAAAGGTATCCATGAATTAAAGAGTTGATTCTTTGAGAAACTCAATACGATTGACAAACCCTTATCCAAATTAACTAAAAGTTAGAGACAGTGAGACTATCCAAATTAACAAAATTGGAGATAAAAGGGGGACTGTTGATATAACCAACCATCTTATTAAATAAGAAACACAGAACCAATGTAAAAGAGAAAGCCAAGAGGTCAGAGCTCAGAGCTAAAATCTCACCCTTCCTCCTGCAGTGGTCCTAGATCTCCGAAAGAGACCTATTTCCTGTGTGTATGTCCTTAAATAATCTTTCTGTTCTGCCTTCTCATTGGTTGTAAACCCAAACACATGACTGCCTTGTCACTGCCTGTAAGTACAGCCCTCCAGGTCTTAAAGGCGTATGTCTCCAATGCTGGCTGTATCCCTGAACACACAGAGATCTATGGGATTAAAGGCATGTGCCACCACCACCACCACCACCACCACCACCACCACCACCACCACCACCACGCTCTTTCTATGGCTCTAATAGCTCTGACCCCCGGGCAACTTTATTTATTAACATACAATTAAAATCACATTACAGTACAAATAGAATACCACCATAGGGGATATAGTAACAGACACCTAAGAAATCCAGAGATCATAAGGATATTCTTTAAAAAACATGTTCTCCAACAAATTTGAAAATCCAAAGGAAATGAATGATTTTCTCAATACACACCATTACCAATGTTAAATCAAGATCAGATAAGTAATTTAAACAAACTTACAATTCCTAATGAAATTAAATAGTAACTGAATATCTACTAACCAAAAAAAGACCACCACTTTTTGGATTTAGCACAGAATTCTATCAGATAGCCAAGAAAGAGTTACTGAAAATGGTCCTCAAATTACAAATTAGAAACAGAAGGAGCATTAGCCAATTCATTTTATGTGGCATCAGTTACACTGATACTCAAGTGACATAAAGACACAACAAAGAGAATTACTGACCAGTTTCCCTTGTGAACATAGATGCAAATGTTTTCCATAAAATATTTACAACCTAAATTCAAAAACAAGTCAAAAAGATTATCCACCATGATCAAAAAGGCTTCCTTTCCAGAGAGGCAGATATAGCCAGACTGATTGTAGCCCCAAGTGGTTTCGAGCAGCTGGAGCTACTTGCTTAAAGCTGGTGCTACAAACAACTCAGGTCTGCCCTGCCGAACAGGGCCCCTGCCTGTAAAGCCAACACTCGTGGTCAGAGCTTAAGGAAGCCAGAGCCAAGGCTTGACTTAGCTCAAAGGGGAACACATGGCTGGATTTAAACTCTTACCCAGAACTTGTGGCTATGCTTTCTTGCTCTCTCTCTCTCTCTCTCTCTCTCTCTCTCTCTCTCTCTCTCTCTCTCTCTCTCTGGATTCACACCTCAGACACTAGGTGGCTGTTTTGAAATTCCCTTGGATTTCTACTGTTCTACGGAGACTTGGTAAGTCAAATAAGATATCAAATATTTTAAAGGGAACTAGTTAAAAGAATTTTTTCCACATTAAAAAAAAATGGGTTTTATGTGTACATTGGAAGAAAATTGGGCTTTGTTTGAAATTTTAGGCAGTCTGTCAATGGAAAAACTATATGAGAAGACTAATATTGATCGAATTATGCAGTTTATTACTTTTCTTATCCTCATTTTACTATTTAAAAAGATATTCAATTTAAGTGCCTGGATAACAGTTTTAGAAAAACCTGTTAAACCTGTAAAAATGAATTATAGGGAAATTCAATTTCAGACAGAAGAAATTAACAGTGAAGTTGTTTCAAAATTGTTACAGAAAGAAAGCCTGTTTTCACACAATCACCTTTAATTTATCCGGTAGCCATACAGCAGCTACCTGGTGAAGAGAATAGACAAACTACTTGGATTCTAACTGACATGTTAGATTTACGAAGATTTAAGGAGGCAATAGCATCTTATGGCATGCATTCCCCATATGTAAAGCAAATGTTAAACACCTGGTCAACTTATAATAGGATTCTACCACAGGACTGTCAGGGGCTGGCACAGGCTGTTCTAGAACCCGGACAAAACCTCCAGTGGAAAATGTGGTTCAAGAATGAAGCTAAAAATATAGAAAAACAATGGAGGGATAAAGAAACACAAGTCTGCCAGGATCAGCTTTTTGGAGAAGGCCAATATGCTTCAGTATAAACACAATGTTTATATGATGTCCAAACTCTAATTCTATGTTGTACGGCAGCCTTAAATGCATGGAACAGAGTTCAGGAACCAGGAAAAAAAAGGAGTCATTTACAAAGGTTATACAAGACCCAAAAGAATCTTGCACAGATTTCTTACAAAGATTGACTTCAGCAGTAAAGAGAATGGTCCCGAATTCAGAAGCCAGTCAGATAATAATTGAATCTTTGGCTTTTGAGAATGCACATGTAGCATGCAAAAGAATAATCAGGCCGTTAAAGGCAAGATCTTCACCCTTGGAAGATTGAAATAGAGACACGGTTAATGTTGAGGCTCATGACCATGATGATATGTGGGTAGGAGAAGCAATTTCAAAAGGTTTGAGGAATGTTAGATGTTTTGGATGTGGAAAGCAAGGACATTTGAAAAGGGACTATAGACAGGTCATTCCTAGAAACAATGTTTCTTCAAGGAACAATGGCAACAGAATGCCCCTTCCTTCTGGAGTATGCAGAAGGTGTGGTAAGGGAAAACACTGGACCAACGAATGTAGATCAACAAGGGACAGACAAGGTAATCCTTTGCCTTGGGCTTCAGGAAACTCCCAGAGGGGCCTCAGGCAGACCCACACAATAAATCCATTTCAACCCTTTCCTGCAGTTGTAGAGGAAACCCCTACTCAGAGCAATTAAATAACCAAATGCCTATTGGAATAAATCATGCTGGTCAGGATGATGAAACAGAGAGAATAGAAAATTCAGGAGAAGGCCAGGCGTTGGTGGTGCACGCCTTTAATCCCAGCACTCGGGAGGCAGAGGCAGGCAGATCTCTGTGAGTTAGAGGCCAGCCTGGACTACCAAGTGAGTCCCAGGAAAGGCGCAAAGCTACACAGAGAAACCCTGTCTCGAAAAAACCAAAAAAAAAAAAAAAAAAAAAGAAAGAAAATTCAGGAGAAAACATAAAGAAAATTTTTTGGCAAACTTCTATTAATGAACAAAGACCAAAATTAACAATAAAAATAAATGGTGTTTTGTTGTCTGTCATGGTAGACACAGGTGTGGACATTAGCATAATTGCACCAGAATTTTGGATCCAACTTGGCCTCTTCAGGAGGTAAATGTTCAACTCTTAAGAATTGGGACATTATCTCAAGTGAAACAGAGTGCAAGATGGCTCAAATGTATAGATCCAGAAGGAAAGAGAGGAAAATTAAAACCATATATGGCTAACATAGCTATGAACCTGTGGGGTCAAGACTTGTTGCAACAATGGAATACTCAGATTAACATCCCTCCAATCTCAGAAACAAATCATAAACTAGGACATGTTTCTGAGAGAAATATTGGAAGGCATTATTCTGAGTTGTCACCAGCCATCCATATTATAAAAGAACAGGGCACAACAACTGATGATCTCCCAAAGACACCAACAGCCCTACCTTTAAAATGGTTAACAGACAAGTCTGTATGGGTTTAGCAATGGCATTTAACAACAGAGAAACTCCAGGCTTTAGAGGAGCTGGTAGAAGAACAGTTAAATGCTCAGCATATTGAAGAATCAACCAGCCCTTGGAATTCTCTTGTATTTGTTATTAAAAAGAAATCTGGTCAATGGAGAATGGTAACAGACTTTAGAGCAATTAACAAAGTAATTCAGCCAATGGGCTCTGTACAATCTGTAATTCCTTTGCCTACACTATTACCAAAAAGATGGCCTTTCATAGTTATTGATTTAAAAGACTGTTTCTTTTCAATACCCTTACAAGAAAAAAACAGAGAAAGATTTGCTTTCACAGTGCCTACTTATAATAATTCTCAACCGGTTAAAAGATTTCAATGGAGGATCCTCCCACAGGGAATGTTGAATAGCCCAACTCTGTGCCAATATTTTGTACAACAGCTATTGGAAGTGATATGTAAATAATTTCCTAAATCAATAATTTATCATTATATGGATGACATTTTACTAGCTTACACAAATGCAGATACTTTAGAAAGAATGTTTGAAGAAGTAAAGAATATTTTGCCTTGCTGGGAACTACAAATTGCTCCTGAAAAGATACAAAGAGGAGATTCTATTAATTATTTAGGATATAAAATAGAGCTATAAAAAATTAGACACCAAAAAGTGCAAATTAGGAGGGATCGACTACAGACTCTTAATGACTTTCAATGATTATTTGGAGACATTTCTCATCTACAAACTATAGTTGGGGTAAAAAAATGATGAACTGAATAATTTGTTCAAAACCTTAGAAGGTGACAAGAACTTAAATAGTCCAAGGGAATTATCACCTGAAGCTGAGAAAGAATTGGCCTTGGTAGAAAAGAAAGTACATGAAGGGCAAGTGGATCGGATCGTATTCATCCAAAGCTGGATTGCATTTTGGTTATTTTACCTTCTAGGCATTCTCCTACAAGAATATTAACGCAGAGGAAAGATATTATATTGGAATGGATATTTTTACCAAATAAACCAAATAAAAAAATTGAAAACTTATGTGAAAAAAAAATCCCTGACTTGATTTGGAAAGGAAAATTGCGACTTCGTCAATTAGCAGGAATAAACCCAGCAGAAATTGTCGTACCATTAACTAAGGAGGACATTGAAAAATTATGGACAGAAAGTGAACCTTGGCAAAGAGCTTGCAGTAATTTTCTGGGAGAAATTAATGCAAATATCCCAAAAGTGATAGAATTGACTTTATAAAGAGAGCTGATTGGAATTGCAATCAGCTTGGATTGCAATTCCAATCAGCTCTTGCCTGGAATTGTATGGGAAAAACCCATATCTCAAGTTTGTACATTTTATACAGAAGCCAACAAACTAGGAAAGGCAGTTTACAAATCAGAAAATTTAAGTAACGTGGTTCAAATTCCTTATAATTCAGTTCAAAAATCAGAATTGTGTGCTATTCTGTTGGTATTAATGGATTTTTCAGAACCTCTCAATATAGTAACTAACTCTAAGTATGCTGAAAGAGTAGTAATTCATATTGAGACTGCAGAATTTATTCCTGATGCTTCAGAATTAACTTCACTATTTATTCAATTACAAGATACAATCAGGAAAAGGAGTCATCCTTTATATATAACTCACATTTGACCCACACTGGTCTGCCAGGCCCTCTAGCACAAGGCAATGATGAGATTGATAAATTATTGATAGGAAATGTGCTGGAGGCCTCAGAATTTCATAAAAACATGTCAATAGTAAAGGTTTAAAAAAAGGATTTTTCCATAACCTGGCAACAAGCCAAAGAAATAGTAAGGAAATGTCCTACTTGTTCCTTCTACAATCAAACGCCATTACCAGCAGGATGTAACCCAAAGAGTACTCAGAGGAATGAAATCTGGCAGATGGACGTGTTTCACTTTGCAGAATTTGGAAAATTGAAATATGTACACCACACCATTGATACTTATTCAGGATTTCAATGGGCAACTGCTTTGAGTTCTGAAAAAGCTGATTCTGTAATCATTCATTTGCTAGAAGTTATGGCCATCATGGGTATACCGGCACAAATCAAAATTGACAATGCTCCATCATATGTCTCTGTTAAATTGAATCAGTTTTTTGCTTATTACAATATAAAGCATATTACAGGTATACCACATAATCCTGCAGGTCAAGCAGTTATAGAAAGATCAAACAGAACTCTAAAGGATATGCTAAATAAACAGAAAGGGGTAACAAATACCCCCCAGAAATAGACTGCATAATGCTCTATTAACTTTGAATTTTCTCAATGCCAATGAGAAAGGAACAACAGCTGCAGAGAGACATTGGATAATAGAAAAAACTACAGAATTAAATCAGCCTATATACTTTAAGATTGTGCTGACCTCAGAATGGAAACCAGGTTACTTTGGAGATGAGGTTTTGTTTTTGTTTCTACAAGAGAAGACAAACTGTGGGTACCATCAAATTGATAAAGGTTCGATTTGAACAAGAGAGACCACTTAATTTGAGGAGGTGATAGTTCATCAACCAGCATGAACATTCAATTTAAACTAACTTATACCAGTAACACATGCTTTTTTATTTAATCAGATAATAACTTGCTAAAAAGGAACATCCCCAAAATTAGTCTTGGAGAAAGGTTTTTGTTTTTGTCTTTTAGGAGAATGAAGGTTAAGGAATCTGAAGAACACTGGACAAATGAGGCAACTGAAGAAAGGGACAAATCATCTATCCCAGGAGACAGAGTGAAATGGTGTATGGGTATATCATCTAAAAAAATTTATGTCTTCCTAAATGCTTGATTCTGCTCTTCTCTAAAGATTTAACACTATTGTTCTTCTAATAGTCCCAATTCAATTAAAATTTAAAGCTGACTTTAGAGTTGGAGAATGGCTCTCTTCTTCTTTAAACTCAAGCATGTTGCTAAAAGGAAAATGCAAACTCCCTGTATCATGCCAGAACAAAAAAGCCATCTTCTGCTATGGGACAAGAGAAAAGCCAAATTAATTAAGGGACTCTTCTATTACTAATCTCAACTCTTTGATTCTATTCCGATTCTTTAAACTTTTCTTAAAGTATGAATTTTATATCAAAATTTACAAGATTAATATATATATATATATATACATTTTAAACTTTTTTAAGATATGAATGGTCATATAGAATACTAATTCTAGAAAGAAAAAAGGCTTCAATTAGCTGCATATATATGTCTTTTTGTTCGAGTCTCTTATCAGTTTTCTACAGGAAATCACGGCCAGGCCTAACATCAACTGAAGTCTCCAGGAAGAAGATGGAGCCCCACAACAACAATAATTCCATGTAGACAATAATAATGTCATTAAGCTGACAAACATCATCTATAGATCAGCTTTGGACTACAATGTGCTCAGAGCAATTTTGAGATGGCTAGCTGAGATGATCAAGTCTCAAAGACCACTTGAATAAGAACTTGAGATAAACACCCTGAACTTTGGCATTATACACAGAATAGATAATGAAGGATATAGTTATCTTTCCTAGAATTTGACAATTAACCTAAAATTTTTCTTTCAAGATAAAGATAACTTAGCCCATACCCAGTAGGAAGCAATTTTAAGAATACAATGCCCACATTCCCAAAGAGGTGGTGTGGGGCGAGTGGTTTTTTGGTCTTTTTAATGGGTTTTGGGTCTGGGATAATTTTCATTGTTTAAGAGGGTTGGTTACAAGTTGTTGTCAAGGGTTAGGAAAAAGGCTAAGCAAAGGAGAATAGATTTAAGGTTCTTGTTTTAGAAAAAGAAAAGAAAAAAATAATTACTAGTTTTAAATAGTTTACATTGGTTTGGGTTGTTTTATATTGTATACAAATTATATATATTGAAATTGATATTGTTAGAAAATACTATATGTATATTTCTAACTGTATTTATACCATTCATTTAACAATGTAATACAATTTTCTGATCCTTGAATGTTATTATTACCAACTATTATGATATAAAGAAATGAAAGTTAGTAGTTAGACATTATAATAGAACTTGTAGTCATCTTAGGTATATTTTAAAAACTGAGCAGATATATTTTAGATAGAGAGGTCATCTTCAAACCCTTCAGAGATCTACAGAATATGGCATTTAAAATGTTTTAATAACTTAGAAAATTTTGTTTTTTGTTATGACTGTGAGACATGTCGACTCCTGGCAGTACCAATAATCTACTTCAGAGAAAATATGGGCATTGAAGAAACTGCATATGGAGTTAACTTTCATTGTGGCAAAAGTTAGCCATTGGACAACAAAGTATCCTTGAATCAACAGGACAAAATGAACAGACAGGACAGGAAACAAAGGACTACCGATTCTTGCCAAAACAAGTGTGGTTATGGCTTTATCAAAAGGCATCTTCTGAGGCCAGGACAATATGGCACCATCCCTAAAGTGGCCTTCGCAATCCAGAAAAGGTACAGTGTCCTTTTCTTCAAAGGCAGCTGAATAGGCAGTGGGCCTATGGCTTCTGATGTGCAATGGAACAACAGCTGAAACAGTTATTCTTAAAGAGTAACTTAGCTCATGCCTCTCAATAGTAGACTAGCATTTAATAGAGGGATGTGAAAAAGAACTGGATGCTGGGATGAAGCCATATATACACAGCCAAGAAGAATGGACAACTGAATTAAAAAAAATCAACAATTTCCAGAATTTAAAATCCTGAATCATGACAGGACACTAGTCATTCAGGTGTTTCTGGTACATGGACTGCTCTCACCCAATGTGAGGTTGAACTCTTGACCTTGTGTACACCCTACTTCACAAATGAGTCTGTCAGATTCGCTAAGCCTATAGGCTGAAGATGATGCCCCAACACTGTGGAGAAACCTCAGGTGACTGTCCAGGCAGCTGGCTGTTTCTGTCTACTCACAATTTTTTTTGGAAGTTGCTTGCATGTACTTCCTGTTTTTATTTTTTATTAGGTAATATTATTTTTCTTCTTGGATCTCTGAGGGAGTTGAAGATAGTTATAGTTGAAGACTAGTTAGGATAGAAAGTGAGTTAGGTACATTTTGGACTTACCAAAATAGGATAAATAATGGAATTGTTTTCTCTGAATTTGTCAAATACAAATGGACTAGACATTGTTTAGGTATTTATTACTTGTATATATTGTATATAGTTATTGTACTTTTGTATATAGTTTTCTTATGTTAGTCATAACCTTTTTCCTTTTTTCTTTTTATTAAAATAGAAAAGGGGAAATATGGTGATATTTTATTTGTACTGAAATGTGATTTTCATTGTATGTTAATAAATAAAGTTGTCCGGGGGTCAGAGCTATTGGAGCCATAGCAAAAGCTGGGTGTTGGTGGTGCATGCCTTTAATCCCAGCACTTGGTAGACAGAGCTAGGTAGATCTCTGTGTGTTCAAGGATACAGCCAGCATTGGAGACACACGCCTTTAATTCTTCA
>NC_051076.1:48850297-48881270 GCF_004664715.2 Peromyscus leucopus
GGTTTGAAGAAAACTAGTAATGTCATATGTTTCAACTGTGGTAAATAAGGTCACCTAAACAGGGACTATAAACAGGGCATTGCTAAAAACAGTGGTTTTTTTCAAGAAACAATGGCACAAACTCCCATCCTTTCTGGATTATGCAGAAGTTGTGGCAAAGGCAAACATTGGACTAAAGAATGTAGATCAACAAGGGACAGACAAGGTAATTCTTTGCCTTTAACTCTGGGAACTCTTGAGGGGTCTCTCCCAGAGCCCCATGACAAATTCAGTTTAGTCCTTTCTTACCATCATGGGAGAAAACCCTTCACAGAGCAAATAAAGAATCCAGTGCCTATTATAAGAAAAACATACTGTTCAGGTGATAGAACAGCTATAGAGAAATGAACAAAAAGTGGAGAAACCATAAAGTGAAAATTTTGGCAAACTTTGTAAATGAACAAAGACCAAAATTAAAATATGAGTCAATGACATTCTCATTGAAGTTCTTGTAGACACTGGTGTGGATGTAACAATAATTGCACCAGAATCTTGACATCCACATTATACTTTTTCAGGAGCAAATGTTCAGCTTTTAGAGATTGGAACATTATTTCAAGTGAAACAGCATGAGATGAGTTGAATGTCAGGGCCAAAAGGACAGAAAGGAAAATTAAAGCCATATTTGGCTAAAATAGCAATGATAATGGGGACGTGATTTATTACAATGGAATATGCATATTAACATTCCTCCAGTCTCAGAAACAAACCATAAACTAACATATGTTTCTGAGAAAAATATTAGAAGGTATTAAAAAGAACAGTCACCAACGACCATCCAGATTGTACAAGAACAGGGCACAACAGCTGCTGATCTTTCAAAGACACCAACAGCCCTACCTTTAAAATGGTTAACAGACTAGCCTGTATGGGTTCAGCAATGGCCTTTCACAAAGGAAACTGCAGGTCTTAGAACAGCTGGTACAAGAGCAGATAAATGATAAGCATACTGAAGAATCAACCGCCCTTGGAATTCTCCTGTATTTGTTATTAAAAAGAAATCTGGTAAGTGGAGAATGGTAACAGATCTAAGATATTAACAGGGTAATTCAGCCAATGGGCTCTCTACAATCTGGAATTCCTTTGCCTACTCTGTTACTAAAAAAATGCCTCTTATAGTTATCAATTTAAAAGACTGTTTCTTCTCAATACCTTTACCAAAACAACAACAACAGACGAAAGGTTTGCCTTCACAGTGCCTAATTATAATAATTCTCACCCATTTAAGAGATATCAATGGAGGGTTCTCTCACAGGGAATGTCAAATAGCCCAACTGTGCCAATATTTTGTATGACAGCCATTGGAATAATGTAAAACTATTTCCCAAATCTAACTTTATCATTACATGGATGATATTTTACTAGCTGATTCAAATGCAGATAGCTTAGAAAGAATGAAGAAGTATAGGAAATTTTGCCTTGTTGGGGATTAGAAATTGCCCTGAAAAGATACAAAGAGGAGATTCTATTAATTATTTAGATATAAAATATGTCTACAAAAAATTAGACCCCCAAAAGGTGCAAATTACAGAGATTGATTTCAGATTCTTAATGACTTTCAAAGATTATTGGGAGACATTTCCAATCTATGGACCACTATTGGAGTAAAAAATGATGAACTGAGTGGTTTGTTCAACACCTTAGAGAGTGACAAGGACTTAAATAGTCCAAGAGAATTATCAGCTGAAGCTGAGAAAGAAGGCTTTGGTGAAAATAAAATAAAGGAACACTTGTGGATCATGTAGAACCAAAGTTTGATTGCATTTTGGTTATTTTACCTTCTAGGCATTCTCCTACAGAAAACTGTAATGCAGAGGGAAGATATTACATTGCAATGATATTTCTATCAATTAAACAGAACATAAAATTAAAAACTTATGTGGAAATGATCTTTGAGATAATTTTAAAAGAAAAATTGAGACTTTGTCAATTAGCAGAAATAGGCCCAAGCAGAAATTTTAGGACCTTTAACTAATGATGAAATTGACAAATTATGGGCAGAAAGTGAACCTTGGTAAAGAGCTTGCAGGAATTTTCTGGGAGAGACTAACAGCAAATCTCCCAAAAGTGATAGAAATTCAACTTATAAATAGCTAACTGGATCTTGCCTCACATTGTATGGGAAACACAAACAAAACCGGTTATATTAATGGTAGATGTTTTGAAATATAAAAATAAGTGTTAATACTCTTCCCTTTATACTGGAACTACATCTTGACTAGCCAAGGTACACTGAAAACACTCAGTTTAAATCCATTTTAAATACTCAATTTCTATTAATTGGAGTAACCTACATGGGACATTAGAATTGTTGCTTGATTACCTTGGCTGAATAAGAACTATTGTGAGTTACTGCTGCCCATATTCATAGTTCAAATTATACATGGAGAGCTCAGGAATAAAGATAAAATCATAGCAGTGTTGATGAATAATTATTACCTTTTCACTGTCATATAGTTAACAAGTTATGTCCATCCACTGTAAATTAGAAAGTCTTTAAAGATATTAAATGGCAACTCAACACTATTACCTCTAAAGATAAATACAGTGGGTTTTTAAAATAAATTTTATTATATTTATTATTAATTTTCATTATTAATTTAGCCACAAAGTATGTACATGTTCATTGCCTGTTTATCAGTTATACAGAGTATTTATATGTTTATGTCAGTGACAGAACCCTATACCCAGTTAAATTTTAATTCCTTTTTTAACTGCCTGAATATGTCACTGTGCCAAATTAACATATTCAGAAATTCACACACAAAATGTTTCTTAGATTTGTTTATAAAACAAAGTAGTATTTAGCAATTATTTATATTCATTGGTAATATTAAGTATGACAGTTTGATTATTACATATTTGTGAGATAAATGCTAATTTGAAGATGAAACAATATGACTTTTGTCCATCAATAATCAGAGTCTTAGATCAAAATGTATTAAGGAAGATTGGAGAGATTTGAAAAGTGGTGGATAGAAACAGACACTGAAGTGATTGCATATATTTTATTAGCATTGATTATTGTGCTAACACAGCCCATTCTGCATTAGGAGTTTGAGTACACTGCTTTGCATTTGAGGCAGTGTTCTCTCAGGCTCCAATTTTTTCACCATATATCAATACAAGTTTATACTCATAAGAAGAAATGAGTTAAACAATGCTTCAAACATAAATTTTTGAAACTATATTATTAATATTCATGCACATTCTAAACAAAGACTCATTCATCACTAAACCAAGAAGTGATTTTGAGCAACTGGGATAATTGATGTGACCATCAACGCACATTGTACGGAGTGGAGGTGATGTTTTTATCTGTTTATATCCATATTTACACTGGAATTCAACCTCATCCCCTGATAGAGAATATAGCTTTTGCCTTTCTTTCCATCTTAAAGTTATGTTATGTCTTTCCATGATTTCTTCTAGTATTACACATGCACCTGAAAGAAAAATTACCAAACATTTATTAATACATAAACCTACAGAGACTCAGCTTTCAAGTATTATTTCTCAAAGTTTGTAAAAACCTGTATTAAACCAGGACATCTAATTAGTTCATATTAAATAGCAAATGACATCAAAACAATGTTTTTAATGTGATAGTTATATTTCAAAAAGATTTCTAACACGATGAAACAAGACACTTGGATTTCAGGACATTTGTGGTTGTTTGCACTGATTTAGGTATTGGGCCAAGGTAAAAAATTTGAACCTTGACATATATATGATATTCGGATGCAATGTTCAGTGAGATAAGTATACTTACAAATACTATTATTAGTAGTCAAATTATAACCACCTTCATAATGTTCATTATTCACTCACAAGATGTAACTATGAATAATGATTATTGTATCATAGACTTAATTTCCATAGTTTTAAAATAAATTATCAAATTACCATACTGGATAAGTGACTAATCTGCTTGGCAAACAGCTTCTGCAATCACCACCCTGATCTCTGGCCTTCCTTACACTTCTAGAAAACCAAGAGGATATAATGTCTAAGTTCGTGTTATCACCAACCAATTTGTTTAGTGCTACCATCCTGCCCACAACACATCTGATCATACTCTACTGTAAAGGCTGGGACTAAGTGCTACAGAGTGGGTGGCAAATTCCCATAACCGCATCTCCCATTGCAGCATCTGGTGTCATGCCATTGTCTAGTCAGAGAGAATCCTACTGACCTCTCGCTGCTGAATAACCCTTGCAATCTGCCAATTACAGTTTCTGAGAAAACCTGCATCATCTTCTATGAGCTACCACACCCACTGTAGGATTTGACACAGTGAGCACCCTGTGCCCTGAGCTGTCTCTATCACCCACGTGGGCTGATAAGTGTCTCACTTTCAGTATAATTCACAGAAACAGTGGTGCACATTGTGTCCAAACGTGTTCATTAAAGGCAAATAACCCATAGGTGCCGCACGGAAGTCACTCCTGCACTGTAGGCCAAGATACATCTCCAGTAAAAGAGCTTCTTACTAAAAAGTCACCATAAATATAGTGTATAGAAAATTGATCCAGCAGATGTGAAAAAAAAACCACAAGAAATATGAAAAAATGGAAGACAACAAGATTCTTCCAAAGTTGCATTGCTCCTCCAGTAACAGACTCCAAATGTACTGACACAAATCAAAGACCAGTTGGAGAGTTTTAAAAAATCATTTTTAAAACACAATTATTTCCAAAGGAATACAGAAAAAAAATTAAAGAAATGAAAAAAGACAATGGGAATATGAGTGAAAAAATATGGAAAAAGATACAATTTGAAACAGATTCAGATGCAAGAATTGGAAATTAACAGTTGTGTAATTTCAATAAAAATAGGTCTGAAAATGTCATTAGAAGCAAAATCCTGACCATTCCAAATGGCAATTTAACTCTTTAGCAGTTCAGTGAGATGTATCAACTTGAGTTAACCAACCAACCAATAACAAAAAAAAGCCTAAAATATTTAAAAACGGAATGAATGCATATCTAACATAGCTGGCTAACAAAACATTCTCTGGAGAGAGCAACACTCAAAAATGAAACATAGCTACCAACATGAAAATGAATACATACAGATCACACAAGAACAGAAGATACAAAGATTAAGTATAGAGAAAAGTCAAATATATGTGAAAAAAATTCTTTTAAAAATTTATTTCAGAGCTGGGAAATGGTGGTTCATGCCTGAAATCCCAGCTCCAGGAGGCAGAGTCTGGAGGATCTCTGTGATTATGAGGCCAGCCTGGTCTACAGAGTGAGTACCTGGATAGCCAGACTACACAGAGAAACTTTTCTTGAATAAAAACAAAACAAAAATTTGTTTCAAATATTTGAGAATTAGTGTTTTTAAAATAGATATACTATAAAATTAATTTTCAGTTTAATTAAAATTCTAATGCTATATTTTTATAGGCTTAGAAAAAAAATCAGAAATCTTACCTAAGCACAAAAGAGCTAAAAGCAATGGTAAATAGTAAAAAACACTGCTGGAGGATCCTAATATAAGAACTCAATTTATAATGCAGCACTATAGAGATAAAGACAGACTAATACTGGAGTAAATATACACAGATAGATTAAAGGACAGGAACTGAAGACCAGCTATGACCACCCATTTTGGAGAAAGGATATGAAAACATGTGCAGGAAAGAGAACCCATTGACAAATGTTGGCTCTGGCAAAACAGGATTTCTAACCATAGAAGAATGAAATCAGACTCTTGTCTTTCGCCTTGAACAAAAATCCATTCAGATCAGATCAGCCACCTTAAATAAGAGCTGAAAAACTGAAAGTTTTAGAATAAAACCTAGGGGTTCCACATCAACATACTGGAGGAGGCAAATTTGTGAATAGAACACCAGCAATGCAAGAAACTAACACCAAGTATCAACAGGTGAAAGACTTGAAAACAGAGTTCTGTACAGCAAAGGCACACTCAACAGAAAAAAACGAAGCCTACAGACTGGAGAAAATCTTCACCCTCGACACCTCAGACAAGGGCTAATACTTAGAATTTACAAAGATTAGAAAATTTTAAACTGAAGTAAACAATATCGCTAAAAAATGGCCAGATGAACTGAATAAGGCAATTTATCTCATGATTCTTAAGGTTTACTTAAGCTTTTAAAAACATTTCAGCAGGAATTCTTAGAGATGGTCCACCAGTATCAATTTTTATTGCCTCCCAGAAAAGAAAGGATAATTCAATCCATCTACATTAATCACGTACTACATTACATAATTGGATGAATGATAAATGATCATGTTAATAGATACGAGCAAACATAAGATAAAACTGTGTATATCTTCAAGATTAAAAATTGACTGAACAGCTTAAGGATATATAAGAGAGTACAGCAAAATCATCAAACGCCATAAAGTATGTACACCTGATATACTACTGCCACTGCCTTGCTGTATGTAAAATGCCTAAAAAATTGACTACATGCATCATCAGAGAGCCTTCCTCCAGCACCAAATAGGAACAGATGCAGACACCCACTCTCCCCATTATGTAGAAATGAAGGTCTCCATCAAATCCCTCCTCTTGGAGCTCAGGGAATCCCACAGAAAAGGAGGTGGAAAGATTCTAAGAGTCAGAGGATATAGTGGACACCAGGAAAACAAGATCCTGGAATCAAACTAATCAAGGTGCATATGAGCCACAGAGACTAAAGCAGCAAGCACAGGACCTTCATGGTCTAAAACAGATCCTCTACATATATATTATAGCTATCAGCTTAGTATATTTATGGGACTCCTAACTATGAGAATGAGCGGGTCTCTAACTCTTTTGCCTGCTCCTGGGACTCATTTGCTCCCGTTAGGTTGTCATGTCCAACATCTGTGTCATAGTTTTTGCTTCATCTTTATTATATTTTATTTTGTCCTGTTTGATTTTTATCTCCTAGAAGCCTTTTCTTTTCTAATGAGAGACACAAAGGTAGTTGATCTGGAGAGGAGGGGATATGGGGAAGAACTGGGAGGAGTAAAGGTAGAGGAAACTCTAATCAGGGTATATTGTATGAAAAGGGTATAATTTTACTGCACATTGCCATTAAACAGAAACTAAGATGGGAAAACTGTCTCGGTGCCAACCAATTGATGAATTTATAAAGACAATGTGGTATACTCTTATGTGAAATATAGTTCAGACGTTATAGATAATTTTTATTATTTTAGTTAGAAAAGGGCATTGAAGAATATTAAGAGAAATCAGCCCAACACAGGTATTCAAGTCCTTTGTGTTCTTTCTCACACAATGGGAAAAACAACTAAAATTCCTCTTGAATGCCTAACTGTGATTAATACAACTTAGATGATTTTTCTAAGGGACGGGGAGATATATTAGGGGCACTGATTTTAATAACTGCAAGATATATACAGGTGTAGTAATTTGAATAAGAATGGCCTCTGTACTGGGTGATTTTTTGTGTCAACTGGACACTTGACACAAGTTACAGTCATCAGAGAGGAAGGAGCCACAGTTGAGAAAATGCCTCCATGAGAGCCAGCTGTAAGGCATTTTCTCAACTAGTGATCGATGTGGGGAGGAACCAGGATGTGTGGTGCCATCCCTGGGCTGGCAGTTCTGCATACTGTGAGAAAGCAGGCTTAGCAAACCATGAAAAGCAAGCCAGTAAGCAGCACCCTT
The DNA here is from genome assembly GCF_004664715.2 of Peromyscus leucopus. Taxonomy (NCBI): domain Eukaryota; kingdom Metazoa; phylum Chordata; class Mammalia; order Rodentia; family Cricetidae; genus Peromyscus; species Peromyscus leucopus. The sequence goes on from NC_051076.1 coordinate 48,857,993, forward strand.
CCATGCCTCCAAGATCCTGTCCAGTTTGAGTTCCTATGCTGACTTCCTTTAATAATGAGAAGCAATATGGAAGTGAAAGCCAAATAAATCCTTTTCTCCCCAACTTGTTTTTGGTCATAGTGTTTCATCACAGCAATAGAAACCTTAACTAAGACAGCCTCCATAGGCTTATATATTACTTATTTATCAGGGAATGGTTCTACTTGAAAAGGATTGGGGCTGTAGCCTTGTTGGAGTAGGTGTAGCCTTGTTAAAAGTGTGTCTCTGGGGATAGGCTTTAAGGTTTCAAAAGCCCAAGACAGTCCCAGTGTCTATAGCTTCCTACTGCCTTTGGGGTCAAATATAGACCTCTGGGCTATTTCCCCACCACCATGTCTGCTGTGTCCCATCATGCGCCCTGCCCCCCATGCTGATAATGGACTATACCTCTGGAACTGTAAGCAATCACCAATTAAATGCTTTTTTATAAGAGTTGCCAGGGTTATGGTGTCGTTTTGAAGCAACAGAGCACTGTTGAGACAATGGGTATGGAAATATCATGCTGGTACCATGTTTTATGGACATAAATACATATTAGCAAAAACAAAATAATAAAGAATAACATGCATAATTATATTTGCCAATTATTTTTATATAAAAAAATCTAATAATTTTACTTTCTTCCCAAGCTGATATTTGGCAATGAAATACTAAGCAAAAGAGTACTTTTAGTCTGTAAATGTTATTAACAGAAAAATATCCATATCATGAAACTGCATCTCCTATGATCTATAAGAATGAGGTACTTACGTAAACATTTTGGTGGCTCTGACCACTCTCCATTTCTACATGTTATTTTCTTGTTGCCCTGCAGTTGGTACAAGGGCTGGCACTGATATTCAACTGATGATAATGGTGCGTATACTGGCAATGGGAAGGAGGTGATGTCTCCATTGTCAATAGGTGGAGGAGGCCCACATTTCCCTGTTGAATCTATGAGTACAACATTTGAATGTTTGAGAAATCAAATCAAAGTACAGAACAAACTAAAGTATAATGTTAAACAAGACTTTAGTGATTTCTGGCTACAGAAATGATTACTAGAAGAAATTTCAATCATTTAAACTGAGAGTTACAAGTTCTTCCTTCCTTCTTACCTAAAGCATTTACTTAACTGGAACAAGCATGTCTGCTCTGAAATCTTAACAGCTTCTGAGCACACAGACTCCAGTGTAGACAGGTAGTGTTTCATTGTTTTGAAGACACCAGAGTATTTTTTTTCTCTATAAATTCCTGTTCTTCATTATCATTTTTTTAAGCAACACATATTTGTAGACAACAATTTAAAGCTTTTAAAGTTACAGAATGCAAAAGAGACTTTCTGGATCCATGATAGGGTGAAGTAAGTACAGGCATCTATATGTTATTCTTTCTAGGTACAACTGGAATTCTTGAACATAATATGTTTAGTAAACAATATAGGAACAGGGAAGATATTGATAATTCTACTTAGATTCAGGATTCAACTAAGTGTACTATGCTGTGTGATATTTGTTTCCCTTCTGGACTGCTGATTGTGCTAGTGAGGTCACAGGAAAAGATGAAAATTAAATACTGATGATATGTTCTATTGAGTAAGGCCTCAACAGGATCATCATGAAACTGAATTGAACTCCAACATTGTTTAGAAGAAAAAAAAAGTGTTCAAGATTCAAAGAAAATGTCTTAGCATGAAGGAAAATGAAAAAGGTTGGGCATAAGGCATGCATGTGCATATTTAAGAGCTAAGTAAACTCAAACAGCACAAGTCCCATGAAGTTCATGCAGATACATGTATTGAAACTGCTTAAAGAAAACATCTTGAAAAACATCTTTATAAAATCACCAGCTGCACTGAATCAAGATCCAAAAGAAAGTGACTTTCCATCTACTACCAGGAAAAAGGAGAAATATGACTGATAATCACAGAATACAAATGGAAATTAACAAAAGAAGAGATATATCAAACTTACTAGGAATTGTTTTACATGCAAGTGATCTGCATACAGAGATTTTAGTGGTGGACTAGGCACTTGGATTTTCTTTATAGATATGATGTAAATTTATACATCAGCAATATATAGTTCATATTCAATAGTAAGTGACTTATTGAGGTAATTTGGGAAATTTCTGTTCTTGTAAAACTAATGTACTCATAGAAAATACCTCGTGTGTGTGTGTGTGTGTGTGTGTGTGTGTGTGTGTGTGTGTGTGTATGTTTGGTTGGTTGGTTTTTTTTTTTTTTTTTTTTTTTTCCAGTTAGGGTTTCTCTGTGCAGCTCTGGAGTCTTTCCTAGAAATCACTTTCTAGACCAGGCTGGCCTCAAACTCCCAGAGATCCCCTTGCCTCTGCCTCCCAAGTGCTGGGATTAAAGGCATGTGGACACCACTGCCTGGTGAAAACTCCCATATTTTGAATTCAACATGTAAGAATATCCCTGGTGCATGAGCTGTCTTTCTAGAGCCCATTACCTATGGTTGGAGGCCTTTCTCACCCTTGATGCAGGGGGGAGGGGCTTGCTCCTGCCTCAGTCCAATGTACTCCCTTTTGGAGAAGGGAAAGGGGAGGTGGGCTAGGGGAGGGAGCTGGAGGGGAGGCGAGTGGGAGAAGGGATAAGAGGGGGATCTGCGGTTGGTATATAAAATGAATAATTAAAGGAAAAAAAAGACACCCTCATTGCTGCTTGCTTGCCCCTTATCACATGTGGCAGGCAGGAGAGCTGGTCCCTGGGTCATTAGAGTGGGAGAGCTGGCCCTGCTCCTCACCAGCTGTAGAGTTTTCCCTGTACCTGGCCAGGGCAATACAGAAGAGCTGACTTTGTTGGTGGGGGCTTGTGTGAACAAGCCCCTTCTTGTATAATGTTAGAGGGGCCAGCCTTAATATTATACATCCCACGGGCTCTGGAGAAAGAACTACTAACAGCAAGGACTGTTTTCAGGGAAGTAGAATCTCAGCACACAGAGCTCTTAGTACAGTCATTTATTCTTCCAAATCTTCTTCTTCTTCCTCCCGTGCCCTGGGAGTCCCGGTATAGATACACTTATAAGCAGTCATCCCTTGGCAGTGCAAAGCCAGCCTTCCAGGGTCAAATGGAAGGGTGATAAGAATCACATAGAGGGGCAATAGTTGTTAATTATCATTTGCAACCCAAAAGGGGAAGTGACTAATGGGGAAATGAATTAACTCAAGGCTAAATCCGGGTAATATCGAAGAAGAAGAAGAGGGATCTTATGTGCTCAACTATAGTCTTAAATGTGATTGGTAGAAAATATTAAGAATCTATAAGTTGCTAGGTCAATGGGAGAAAATAAAACTGCCTTCTTTTTTCCTGTGGCTTCTATCTGTCCAAGCTATCTGTCGTTTTTCTGCAGGGTGGGGGAAAGTGTGCTTGGTCACTAGGCAACCTGTGCACAGCTAGATGCCTCTGGTGATAGTTAAAGAGAGATCTGCAACTAGAGGTAAGGTTTGGGAAAGGAAGAAGTAATGCTTAATTGGCACATCCGCCAGGCCTTCTCAAATGGGTAGTCTGGATGCTTAAGTCTGTTCTTAGAGAGTACAGAGGTATCTCTGATAAGGTACTTTCCTCCATCTGGGGATGGACCTGGTCAGATGCTGCCAATGATGATAATTACAGGGAGGCTTGAACTGGGGTTCTTTCTGACTGAGCACAGCTGTCAGCACAGAAGGTTATCTGAATATTCCTTTAGTAGAGGGGAAATGATGGAAAATCTACAACAGCACACAAGAAACTCATAGAAGGAAATGAATGGCTGATAATCAAAAACCAAATATCACCATGGCTCCTTGAGCCTCAGCTTGATCTCTGGAATGCCCTTGGCTACTTCCAGGTATTAGCTTTGTCATAATCAGCTGAAATCCTACTTTATATATTTTTGCAGCTTGTGGCAGACCCTAGGGCATGAGTGTAGGAGGGTTAGCCCTCATTCTGGCATGTGGTGGCATGAGTGAGAGAAATATGCCCTCCCTACCCTCACACCTTGCCATCTGCATCAGGAGGAAGAACTGGCTTTGGGTGTATGAGAGTGGGATACCTGACCCTGCCCATCACAGGCTGCTGCACTTGGGAAAGTGGACCCTGCTCCTTGCCTGGGCAACACGGTAGTCCTGGTCCTCGTGGTGTGGATACAAGTGAGCTGGCCCTGAGGGAGTGAGAACTGGCCCCATCCTTTGATGCCTGCTGAATTGGGTGAGCTAGCTGAGGCAGTGCTGGAGAGCTCTCCATGGTGGTGAGGGTGAAGGGGAGCTGACTGGCTGACAAATCTAGCTACCACCCAGGCCCAGACCCAGGACTACAAGTTGACCCACCCCAACATCCACCCATTTATGAACTGCTTGAGCACATGAAGGGCCAGTCTTGTGGATCCAAATCTGTAGGATCTCCATCACACAGGGCAACAACAGGATATCTACAAAGAGTCCCAATGAGGGCCCAGTATCAACAGTGTAGCAGAAGTCAAAGGCCTATATGGAGTGGCAAGGGTAAGGGAAATATGCCCCCCAACCTCTTGCCACCTGAGACAGACAGGCAGGAGAGCCAGATCAAGGGCATGAAAACAGAGAAGCTGGCCCTGTCCCTCTCCAAGTATAACAATCCAGAGAATGGGCACTGCACCTCTCTTGGGCAAAACAGTAGAGCTGGTCCTGGTGGTGTGAGTGCATGTGAGCCAGAACCTAAGATGTGAGAGCAGGAAAACTGGTCCTGCTCCTTGATGTCTGCTACATGGAGTGAGCTAGCCAGGACAATGCTGGAGAGCTCTCTATGGGGGTGATGATGAGGGAAATCTGGCAGGCTGACCAACCCAGCGATCACCCAGACCCAGAGCCAGGACTACAAAGTAGCCCATCCCAACATCCACCTCACCTATGAACTGCTGGAGTATGTGAAGGGGCCAAACCTGCAAATCCAAAGCTACAGGACCTCCATGACACAGACAAAAATAGAATATCCAAGAGGAGTCCCAGTAAGGATCCAGTATCAATAGATTAGCAGAAGCCAGTGGCCTTGAACCAGATCAATGACTCATTGCAATAAACACTTAAAGTAAAGATGTATGGACCAAAGGGTATATTATGTGACTCACTGGACCACACTACAGCTTCAATGCTGAGAATTTTTTGTTTGGTTTGTTTTGGTTTTGATTTTGGTTTTGGATTTTACTTTAAAATTTTGTTTTTTGGGGGAGGTAGACAGGGCAGAGGGCAAAAGCAAGGGACAGTGAGAAGAGTGGGATCAGTATGCACCATGTGAAATTCACAAAGAATCAACAAAAAGGTTTAAAAAAAGAAATGAGGAAATCTAACAAAGAAGACATTGTATTTTACTATGTGAAGATATTCTATTACACTACTCATTTACATTTTGAAGTAAATATTCTGAAAACCTTTTCTCAAATGTATTTAATATTCAATAAATAAGTGAGAGGCTTAATATTAAAAGTGATGGATTTTTCCTTAGTGACAGTTATTTCTCTAATCTGATAGAAACTTTGCTGAAAAATTGCCACCATAGTTCTTCATTAAGTTCACCAAAAGAATTAAAACTTTATCAATATAATTTTATTTTCATTTTCTTATCGTTTTTGCTTGTGAGCCTATCATTTAATGGCTGAGCCATCTCTAGACAGCTCTGAGTCACCAAGAAACAAATACTGGATAGCCCAGAGTAATAGGATCAGTGCCTTGTCTAGTCATCATCAGAGAGGCTTTGTCCAGGAACAGATGGAGTGTGAGCAGAGACCCACACCCCAACATTGTGAGGAGTCTAAACTGGAGGTTTTGATTGGATCCCTTTCTTGGAGATTGAGGAACCCCACAGAAGAGGGGGATGAAAGATTGTAGAAGTGAAAGGGGATGGAGGACACCAGGAGGACATGAATCACCTGAATCACTATATGATGGGCTCACATGGTCTCTCAGAGACTGAAGCAGCAAACACAGGCCTGCATAGGTCTGCAGCAGGTGCTCTGCATATATGTTATGGCTTTTAGCTTGGTGTTTTTCTAGGACTCCAACAGTGGAGGGGGTGTATCTCCAACTCTTTTGCCTGCTCTTGAGACTCTTTTCCCCCTATTGAATTACATTGTGCAGCCTCAATATGAGGGCGTTTGCCTTGTGTTGTTGTACCTTGTTTTGTCCTGTTTGGTTGTTGTCTCTTGAAGGCCTGTTCCTTTCTGAAGGGAAATACTGAGGGAGTGGATCTGGAGGAGAGTGGATATGTGTGTGTGGTGGTGGTGGGGGAAGTAAGTTGGGTGGATTGGAGGGAGGGGAAATTGCAGTAGAGATGTATTTTATGAGAGAAGAGTCTAGGGTTGGGATTTAGCTCAGTGGTAGAGCACTTGCCTAGCAAGCACAAGGCCCTGGATTCTATTCTCAGCTCCAAAAAAAAAAAAAAAAAAAAAAGAGAGAGAGAGAGCGAGAAGAATCTATTTTTAATTTAAAGGAAAAAAGAAAATTAGAAAAATGTTTATTATATGAATTACTTCACTTTATCTTCACTAATGTACAGTAACCAAATTACATTATCAAATAAACATTAGGAAATATGATGGCCTACCTTTGCATTTTGGTGGCTCTGTCCAAACCCCATTTTGACACATCACTTCTACTTCCCCAAATAGTTCAAAAGATTTATTACATTCATACCGTACTTTTGCATTGGGTGGATACTTATCCATGGGCCTTGTTACTATGGTAGCATTTTTCACAAGTGGTGGATCCACACAAGAATTGTTTAAGGAGCAAAGCAAAGTATCATTACCTATTTGTTCATCTTAAGATTCCAATCAACACATAAGATTCTAAATGTATTTCTCAGCAGATGAATAGATAAAGAAAATATGGCATATTTACACATACACACACAAGTGAATTTATGAAATTCACAGGTTAATGGATGTTACTAGATAAAAGTCAGTCTCAGTGAGGTAATCCAGACATAGAAAAACATATATGATGTAAATTTGCTTATATGGATACTAGCTGTTAATTAAAAATAGTCAGGTTACAACCCATAGAGCAAGAGAGGTTAGGTGTACAGCAAAAGACCAGGAGAGGGAGTAGTCTCCATAGCATAGGGAAATATTATAGATAGTTATGGAACAGGGAAGGAGAGGCAAGGAACAGAATACATAGAAATACAACTAAAATTAAGCATTATTTGTGGGATATTATAGAAACATAATAAAGTAGAAACTTCCTAAAATACATACATATACGAAGACAATGTAATTGAAATAATCAAAAATGTAGGGAGACAGAGCCCCAATGGACAACTCTTGTTATCAAATGAAGCTTCTAGTACCAAAATTGGGTTACATCTAATTGAATTAGTAGCCAAAGATGTCACATGAGAACTTCCAAAACACCCAGGCTTTTGGCAAGGCTATAGGTTGTTTTACACAAACTGGAGGCAAGGACACATTGTGAAAAACAATACATTCACAATTCACTGAACACAGCAATGTCAAGCTGGTGCCTACATATAGGTTAGCATCTTTGATAAAGGAAGGTATTTTGCATTCTACCAAAGTAGAAACATAAACACCAACCCATCCATACACCCTTGATCTATAATGGTGTTCTGTCTGCAACTTATGATAGGAAAATGGAGACACCAAACTGCTGTGGATGATTGATTGATAAATAAAACACTGATTGGCCAGTATCCAGGCAGGAAGTATAGGCGGGACTAGCAGAGAGGAGAAGGCTGGGAACAGGAAGGCTGGAACAGAGGAGATGCTGCCAGCTGCCGACAGGAAAAGATGTTAAGATAACAGTAAGTGGCCACACTAGTGGAAGCCCAGGAACTGTGGACTGGTGGCTGTGGAGCCCCCATGGGACTGGACTAGGCCCTCTAGATACGGAAGATGGTTGTTTGGCTCTAACTGTTGGGGTGGTTGCACCTAGGCAGGTGGATTGGGCTCTGTCCCTGGTCTATGGGTAGGCTTCTGGAATCTGGTGCCTGTGGTGTGACACCTTGCACAGCCTTGGTGCAGTGGGAAGGGGCTTGAACTTGCCTAGGCTCAGTGTGCTGGGCTTTGCTGACTCCCTATGAGAGACCTCAATTTGGGGGAAGTGAGGATGCAGGATGGCTTGGGAAAGAGGGCTGGGGGTAGGAGGGGGGTGTCTGTGGATAGCTTGTGGAGTGAGTAGAACATTTCTTAATAAATAAAAATGAGCTGGGTGGTGGTGGCACACACCTTTAATCCCAGCACTTGGGAGGCAGAGGCAGGCAGATCTTTGTGAGTTCGAGGCCAGCCTGGTCTACAGAGAGAGATACAGGAAAAGTGCAAAGCTCCACAGAGAAACCCTGTCTTGAAAAAAAAAAAAAAAGATACCAGTAAGCCACGAGCCACATGGCAACTTATAGATTAATAGAAATGTGTTAATTTAAGATATAAGAACAGTTAGCAAGAAGCCTGCCATAGCCATATAGTTTGTAAGCAATATAAGTCTCTGTGTGTTTACTTGGTTGGTTCTAAGCAGCTATGGGATTGGCGGTGAGAGAGATTTGTCCTGACCATGGGCCAGGCAGGAAAACTTTAGCTACACCAAACTTGTTGGATTGACCAAAGAATATCGAATGTAAATTAAGAGCTCCTCCATGAGTTGTAACCCATATCTGACACTGCTTGGGTGGCCAAGAACCTGAGACTAGATAGCCCAGACACTTTATGCTTCTGTGAAACCAAATATGATGACTCTTGTTAAAAAAAAAAACAAAACAAAAAAACATAGAGATAAAAAGATTCCACATGACCTTCTTCTATACTCTTAGATCAGTGCCTTCCACAGCTGTCATCAGAGAAGCTTTTCCTGTTGCAGATGGGAACAAATACAGAGACCCAAATAAAGACATTATGTAGAAACCTTGGAACACTCCAAGATTTGTCATAGAATGACTCAGTCAAATCCCTCCCCATGTGGCTCAAGGAACCATGCAGAAGAGGACGTGGAAAGAGTAAGTACCAGAAAAGATAGAGGACACCACGAAAGCAAGGCCTTCTAAACAAACAAGATTGATGCACATACGATCTCACAGAGACTGAGTCAGTATGCAAGAGCCTGGATTGGCCTGCACCAGATGGGGTTCTAGAGCTAAAAGGAGCAGGTGCCACAGGCCTACATCCCTAACCTAGAAGCAATTTCCAATTGATAACCACTGGCAAATAAAAATTTAGAGTTCTTCAAGGAAGAATCACATGAAAAACAAACTACTCTTAAGAACAGGCTGCATAAAAAAAACAAAACAAACAAACAAAAAAAAACTCAAGGACATCTTTGGAGGTTCTTTGTCTCATAATATCTTGTTAGGGATTTCTTTTTAAAAATTCCATTTTATTTTTCTGTTTTGTTTTTGGTTTTACTTTATTTTATTTATATGTTCCTTCTTTCTTTTAACCCTAGAGGTCCTTTGCATATATATTATGGTTTCCAGTTTAGTGCTTTCATGGGATTCCTGAGTGTGGGAATGAGTGGGGCTTGTAGTCTCTATCAGTCTCTTGTCTTTTTCTTCAGCTCTTTCCCCTCAGATTGTTTATTTTGTCCCATTCCAATATGATTGTTTTGTTTTATTATTCCGTAGAAGGCTGTTACTTTTCTTATGAAAAATTTAAAGGGAATTTGTGCAGATGGAACATGAGGTAGGGAGCAACTGGGAGAAATAGACAGAACAAAAAACATAATCAGAATATATTAAGTGAGAAAAAAATCAGTTTTCAACTTAAGGAGGAAAACATTGTTTCAAGAATAACATAGGTATAAGAAAATGATGATCAAGCAGAATATCCCAATATTGTAACAAACAAAATATCTTAATATTGTAACTGATAGAGAAAATGAGATATAAACAAGACCTCAGTTGAAAGGTGATTATGTAACAATGTATTTACAAATGTTTATAGCCTACAGCAAAAGTTTTCAAACTGAGTTTGCCCAGAATCCCTAAGGACATTATAGATGACTCAAGGTCTCACATCCAGATGTTTTTTCTATTTAAGATCTTTAGAATGAGTTCCTCAGTATTAATTTACATTCATAATATTTGGTCAAAAGATAATGATGATGCTGGCCATGGAACCATATTCAGAAATCATTACCCTATTAGCCATCAGGTATTTAATTCCATGCTTTTATTTAAAAAAATAAATAAATTTCATCTTGCTTTTAAAAGCTAACTTTTGCCCACTTTTAAATTTTTCTAGACCTTTTTACTAGTCCTCCAAAACTATAATAAATACATGTTGATAAATGCATCAAACTACCTTTGCATACCACCTCTCCAATCCACTCGCGATTAACACATGTCACAGTGTTGGATCCATTCATATGATAAGAAGGTGCACATGTGAATGTCACTTGTTCACCTGACCTATATGAATATTTTTCCTCTTCTTGGGGTATGGCATTTTCAAACCTGGGCAAATTGTCACAATCTGTTACTGAAAGAAAAAAAAAATATACAGGGTTTTGTTTTCAGGAAATTGTAGGATATACAAGGTATGAAGCAATATTTAGGTTCATAGAGACCAATAAATAGTGTAGATTTCCCATAGATTTGACTTAGTTACATTGAAATGTGCCAATTTTATAAAAATAAATAAGGTTGGAATGACATGGGATATAGAATACTGATAGTCATAATTATTGAGGTATTTTCATTTTGCTTCAAATTTTTATCTCATATGAAGCTATGACATATTTCTACTTTCAGGTTCACCAAATGTGAATTAATTATAATTATTATTTTAAAACATTAGAGCACATGTAGTTGTGGTGGCATTGCTATTAAAACCATCACTGTAGTGATGAGCCTCTAGAACAGAGCCAGTGTTTTCTAGAAGTCTGAGGATGCTGATAGCTCAGGATACATGATGTGAAAATGAAATATAACTATGTTTTACCAGTACTGTGTTTGTCTGCCAGCATCCAGTAAAACCTTCTGATATGCTAGATTTACAGCTTGCTTTCTATTTGTGCCAAATATAGCTTAAATTAGATAATCTATTACACAAAGAATGAAAAAAAAACTATACCCATGCAAGTGGGTGGCTGGGACCACTTTCCTCCTAAACATTTAATCAATGCTGGTCCATCAATTCCAAAGCCTTCAGCACAATTGTATGTCACCTCTTCTCCATGTTGGTAACTGTCTAGTTCATGAGACACAATACCATGATGGATTGAAGGTGGAGGTCCACAAGGAAGTCCTGAAAATAACACAATGAGAGGAACAGAGTGAAATGATTCCATATTGCACTAATTCAGAAACTCACTCTCATACATCAATTCTATGTGTAGTAGTACTAGAAGGAAATGTTAACAAGGAAGATGTTCAATCACAGAAGAGGTGGACAGTGCTTCTTAAGACCACCTTCTGTTGCCTTGCATCTGCTAAACTGCTTACACACCAAAAAAGAACTTGACACCAAAATTTCTGAAAAATCATGAGTGGCAAAAGAATAAAAAAAAATATTCTCAGGAAACCTTCCATATATTGCAGCTGAAACACATTGTCGGGAAAAGACACTGAGGAGTTTAACACCCAGTGGCAAGTCACACACTACAATGCACATGAGCAGGTGAGGTCGGTAGAGTATGCATCATATTTAAAAAGAGAAATGCAAGAGTAAAACTAGATTTCAAGACAATCAATACAATTAACAAAAGCAGGAGAGACTGAATTATGCAAATAGAAATTTATGGTAAAATATATAATCAATTATATGTGCCAATATAAATCATTCTTTCTTCTGGTTTTGATGAGAGTAGCTTATTGGTAAAGACTTTTTCTAAAACCAGAATTAAATTTTCATGTTGTTCTCACCAACACAACGAGGTGGAGCACTCCACTTTCCCATGTTGCAGGTTGCCCCGTGTTCCTCAGCCATTATAAAACCATCCTCACAAACATAGCTGAGTGTAGTGCCGTGTTCATGAATTCTGGACTCCACTCTGTCTCTCCTTTCTTCTGACACTCTAGGTAATTTAATAGATCCGTGGTCTATCTCAGGGGGCTGGGAACATGGAATTTTCACTATATGAAGAACAGAAATGAAGTAGTGAAACATAAATAAAAAGTTTACATTGGAAAATAAAAGCAGTTTGGATTATGTCTCCACAGTTTTCATGTTAAGCCCTACTTTTTCAATATTCCCCCTTCACCTGTGTTTCTTCAGTATTTAAAGAAGGAATGTTGTAAAATAAGTCAGAGCTACTGACCAATGCAGCATGGTAATGACTGCCACCTTCCATCTCTGCACACCATTTCTTCTGTGTCCTGTATTACATAATTGTCTTGACAAAGAACAGATACTTTTTCTCCATCCTGGTATTTCACTGTGGTTTGCATCACTTGGGCATTTGGAATCTGTGGTGGAGGAGGGCAGGATTCTTCCTCTGCTCGTATAAAACATTGGAAATCAGATTTCTTGACTAACTACAGTATCTTAAATTATTGAAATAATGATTTTCATTAAACAGAAAACTAATTATGACCACATAATAATTATGTATATTTTATACTTTTCACCTTCTCTAGCAATTTAATATCTATTCTTGTCCTCCCTTGAATTGTTCTCATTCATTGTTTTCTAAAGCAGACTTGCAGTATTTTTATAAGACTCATTTCAATTACTTCTAGCCTTTATGATGTTTTAAACTAATTATAAGCTGCAATATATAGTTAAGGCTACAAAGAGTTTTCTCTAGGGCTGTGTATGGATACCTATGAGGGAATCTGTTGGATTAGATGAAAAATCCTGAGATAGCTTTCCAATGGAATTCATATTTTCATTTAGTTCATACATGAGTGACTTTTCTTATTGTTATGACAGAATATCTGACCAAAGCCACTTAAGAAAGGAAGAAAGTAAGGGTTTAATTTCGCTCATCATGCAGGGAAGTCACGGCAGCCCAAGTGGGTAACAGCTGCTCACATTGTATCTGCAGTCAGGACACACAGAGAAACTAATGCTTGTCCTTGGATTCCCTTTCCTTTTCATTTATCCCAAGGCCCCTACCTGTGAAATGATGCCACCTATATTTATAGTGATTCTTTTCTCCTAGGTTAACCCAAACTAGAAATGTTCTCTCAGTCATGCTCAGAGGTGTTTTTCCTAAGTGACTGTAGATTCTTTTAAGTAAACAACAAATATAACTATCAAAGTTTGATAAATATTTTGGCATTGACTCCAGGTCAGAGTATGGAGTATATTCACAAATGGTTCAAAGTATGTTATTCAAAATTTCAAATACCCTGGACATCCTATTGTCTTTAACTGGTTAGAGATGTGAAAACTGATGGTATGCATCCAGGTTAACAAATAGTTAGTACTGGCATTAACATCTTTTTAAAAAGTTTTGTCTAAGTCACTACAAAATCAGGCAGCTCAGATTCATCCCTCTGACTCAAAACATGACAGTGTGCTTTATTAGTGATTATTAATAACATTTTTTCTATTATGCTTAAGTATAGTAGAAGAATTACAAAGAAATGGATGTTGGTATAGTACATATATTTCTCGACATTCTTTGAACAACTAACTAGCCATATAGGAAAGAAAAAGAATTACCACCTTTCTTTGTACTATAATGAAAATGATATCAGACATGATAAAGCCAGAATCAACTGCAGAATGACATTTGCACTCCATTACAATACATGCAATAGGTGGATTTCAAAATGGCATGGAAATACTTTCAGTGAATTTTATTCTTTAAGAAATAATTTAAAATATTGAGTGAGGCAGGTATCCAAAATAACAGTGATAAATACAAATAGGGAAGCAAAAGTAGTGGAATGAACTCTTTGCCTAGTTGTATGGAATTGGAGGTATCCTATGATTCAGAATTTTCTAAGTAAACAGATTGGTTGTTACAAGAACAAATAAGTTATTAGATTGATAGTACACACAATCATACAGAAATGCATAATGACTAAACATAGGCATAGGAAGGGTACGTCACATCCATTGTGATGAGTAAGGGACCATTAAGACACAGTGATAAATTCATGTTGATGAAATTTGCTTGTGTGTTTTAAACTACAGGTCATTAACAAAGGTAATAGTAATTTCTAAATCATCTTCTCTATTAAAAAGTATTTTTCTAAGATTTGTTATGATACACTGTTTTCATGTATGATAGGATAGTGAATCCATGAAATCTCAAAAGCATGGTAATCTAAACAAGACCTGTGTAATGGCAATACCAGTTGACATGTCAACATGGATAGGGGAAATCTTACAAGGCCCTTCCCCTACAACAGAGTTTCTCAACCCGTGGGATGTGACACTTTAGGGGTCAAATAACCTTTTCATTGGGTGTCACTTAAGACCTTTAGAAAAACAAATATTTATATTATTATTCATAACAGTATCAACATTACCATTATGTAGTAGCCATGAAAACAGTTTTATGGTTAGTGATCATCACAACATGAGAGATTGCATTAAAGGGTCACAGCTTTAGGAAAATTGAGAACTACTGCCATAGATGAAGAACTACAGGCAATTAATGGCTATTTTGTGAGGAGAATCAATCTTATGCAGGGATGAGTGAGCCAACAAATAGGTTATTCAGTCTCAAGTTCTTAGTCCTAATCACATATCCATAGGAGAAACAATAAATGGACTCATCAGGCTGAATTTATATATAAAAGTTTATATATATATATATACATGTATGTGTTGTGTGTGTGTGTGTGTGTGTGTGTGTATGCAGAAGAGATCATGAACTGAACATGAGGTACAAGGGGCACAAGAGGTGTTCAAGTAGAAGAGGGAGATGTAAAAATAAAAATGCAGGATTCACATAAGAAAATGTGAAGAAAATTTACTGTGTTTTAATAACTCAAGGACACTACTATCACAGGTGAGAAAGAACTAGAATAACCACTAGAAGACAATGCAAACAAGAGCTTACCTCTACAGGTTGGCTCAGGATCCCACCTTCCATTGATGCAGGTTGAGTGTTTATACTCCTTCTTTCCTCTACATTTGTAACCCATGCTAACATTATGATGAAATTCTTTCTTATTGGGTTGAATTCTGTCCACACCAGTTACCTTTGGTGCTTTACACTTCTCCAGTTGATCTGTTGCTATGTAAAAATAATTCCAGGAAAAATAAAAACAATTACAAGAAGTGAGCTGGTTGCTACATTAAAAAATAGCTATGTAGTCAATGTACAATGAAACTACGATATATACCTATAAATTCTGCCAACCAAAATGCAGAAGGTCACCATGGAGAAGTGGTTTATGATGTGAGAACTAGATGTCAGGTCCAGTCTAGTACATCTCAGAGAGTTTAAGTCATGAAGGGATTTGGGTACTTGGTAACTGCAAGTACATAGGAAATCAATGCCCAGATGAGCTACATAGGAAATGATTATGACATGACCAGCTTTATACCATTCTTGAAAGCTGTGAAAATGTTCACATTTGTTGCTCTCCCATTATATTTTCTTTAGTCTAATGTTTAAAAATATTAAAATAAAACATGTGTGGATAGGATATAAGATGTTTCTGGTTTAAACATCCTTTTTTGATAGATGTGATATAAGAAACAAACATCTAAGATACATTTGTAGAAAACAAATATCTCAAAATATTTTCTGAGCAAGAGAACTGGTATTTTAGAAGCTTATAATCAACATATATCTCCTTTATATTCCCTTCATAAGAATCTTTAAGAAGTTGTTATATGTGCTTGATCATCCTATAACATAACAATATTATCTCTTAAAAATAACAGTTTGGTTATGTTATGAGTAAAATAAGGACTATATTGAGACCTTTTAATATGTCATATATTTGAACTACTCAGTGAAGATGAGAGTTTTTTTTCAAACTGACAAAATTTCATGGATAATATTTGTTCATAATATGAAGTGTAGACTGAGATAAGTATGGAGAAAGCAAATAAAAGTAAGTAATATTTAATATGTTGACCAGAATAATTCAAGCACTCAAGACACTTGAGAATTAATTCCTTCCTTAAGATTGCCTTACAGGAAGATAAAACTACATGTCCTGTAAAGGTACATAGGGAAAGACCTATAGTCAAAATACTCAGTGACTGTGTGATTGATTTGTTTCTGAATCTCTTATTCATCAAGACAAAGCAAAGAACACTCCTCCACTGTTGGTGGGAATGCAAACTTGTCCAGCCACTTTGGAAATCAATATGGCTCTTTCTTAGAAAACTGGGAATCAATGTCCCCCAAGATCCAGCTATACCACTCTTGGGAATATACCCAAGGAATGCTCAATCATACCACAAGGACAGATGCTCAATTATGTTCATAGCAGCTTTATTTGTAATAGCCAGAACCTGGAAACAACCTAGATGCCCTTCAACTGAAGAATGGATAAATAAAATGTGGTACATATACACAATGGAGTAATACTCAGCAGAGAAAAACAATGACATCATGAGGTTTGCAGGCAAATGGATGGAACTAGAAAATATCATCCTGAGTGAGGTAACCCAGACTCAGAAAGACAAACATGATATATACTCACTCATAAGTGGATACTAGATGTAAAGCAAAGGATAACCAGATTGCAACTCATAATTCCAGGGAGCCTACCTAGTAAAGAGGACCCTAAGAAAGACACAGGGATTGTCCAACGACAGAGAAATGGATGAGATCTACAGGAGCAAGCTGGGGGTGGAGGAGACTACTGGCAATGGTCAAGAGAGTGCCTGAGCTGACCTGCTCTGGTAATCAGATAGCCACACACACACCCTGGCTGTCATGATAGAACTCCTATCTAGTGTCTGATGGAAGCAGACACAGAGATCCATGGCAGAGCCCCAGGTGGAGCTCCAGAAGTCCAATTGGCAAGAGAGAGGAGGGATTATATGAGTAAGAGATACTGAGACCATGATTGGAAAAAGTACAGGGACAAAATAGCCAAATGAGTGGAAACACATGAACTGTGAACCAATGGCTGAGGAGCCCCCATGGAACTGGACTGGGCCCTCTGAATAAGTGAGACAGTTGATTAGCTTGAACTGTTTGGGAGGCCCCCAGGCAGTGGAGCCAGGACCTGTCCTTGGTGTATGGGCTGGCTCTATGAAGACTGGGGCCTATGCTGGGACACTTTGCCCAGCTTGGTGTAGGGAGGAGGAGAGTGAACCGGGAGTCTACCAGGCTGGACTGACTCCCCAGGGGAGACCTACCTAGGAGGAGGTAGGAATGGGGTACGAATTGGGGGGGGCAGGGAAGGGAAGGAGGGAGGACAGGGGGAATTCATGGCTGATGTGTGAAATTGAGTTCATTGTGAAATAAAAGAAAGAAAGAAAGAAATTGCCAAGTGGGGCTTCAAAAAAAAAAAAAGAAAGAAAGAAAAGAAAAGAATCGTAAGTATGTGGCAGGATAAAAAAATGTTTGTAATGTAAGGTTAACATTGTTGCACAGCTTGTGGTAACTGGAAAGGTTCATGAAGATGACTATAGGTGGTCAGTCATCAGCATAAAACCTCTGAAGGAAGAACTGAAGTTTCCTGCAGAACATTACGTCTGATTTCTCTCTCTCTCTCTTTTTTTTAAACATGCAGGATTTCTTTTTTTTTTTTTAAGATTTATTTATTTATTATGTATACAGTGTTCTGCCTGCATGTATG
The DNA here is from genome assembly GCF_004664715.2 of Peromyscus leucopus. Taxonomy (NCBI): domain Eukaryota; kingdom Metazoa; phylum Chordata; class Mammalia; order Rodentia; family Cricetidae; genus Peromyscus; species Peromyscus leucopus. The sequence goes on from NC_051076.1 coordinate 48,875,664, forward strand.
CCTACACACACCAGAAGAGGGCATCAAATCTCATTATAGATGGTTGTGAGCCACCATGTGGTTGCTAGGAATTGAACACAGCTATTATACAAATAATCTGGAAGAGTAGCCAGTGCTCTTAATCTCTGAGCCATCTCTCCAGCCCCTGATTTTTCTCTTATATGAAATTTTTGTTAAACATTTTTAAAACAGTGATGAGCACAGATATTAAGGCTTGAAGTCAGTGATTTTTACAAAATATGTTTGTTTAGCAAAACGAGTAAGGATTAATAAGCATTAGAGGTAGTATTGATTTACATGAAAAACTGTTATGGAGTTGGTAGGTCTGTGTACAGAGAACATATAACTGAGCAACACAGGTATACATGCCCTTTCTAAGGGAGATCCACATCTCTCTGGCATTATCCAACACTTAAAACTCCAATGAATAGTTAGGATCAGACACCAGTGATCGTTCTGAAGTAATGACACAGGAACACTCTGAGAAATACCACTATTTTAGGGAAAAACAATGTAGCACCATGATGCTTTCAGCTACTCATTAAAGACTCAATCACTAAAAGTACAGGGGGGAGTCATTGCAAAGTGAAGTCACCCATGGGATAATGTTGCCATTCAATCTCAGACTATTTGTATAGCTGTGTTCTATCACCATTGGGAAGTCCTAGGACCCTACCCCCAGCACATTGACTTCAGCTTGCAGCATGTAGAATAGACAGAAGCATCATAGAAGCTCTGAGAGAGGAAAGTTTATCGTGGGGGAGTAGGAAATGGGTATTTTCAGACTTTATTTCTTAGCTTTCTAAGACATGGAAGGAGAGTGTCATACAATAACATCAAAGTTGTTTTTGTATAACATAGTCATATCATCTTGGGTAGCAGTATCCACATTTTAGTTACATGAAAATTTATAAGAAAAACTAGATTTTACTGAAGACAACAGATTATATTATTAATTTGTGCTCATCTGTAGACATGCACCATAATAATAATAATATTTTCATAATAAATAATGAAAGTTTGGATTCATATTGTTTAAGACTAGATTTTTTGAGTCAAGGTCTCCCATGGGGAGTAAAACAGTAATAACTTCAGAAATATATCATAGCGAATATCTCTGCAAATAAAACATTAAAATTTATAAAGTATCAATTTGAGGCACACAGACTTACCAACACATTGTGGAAGCTGGGTCCACCTTCCACTAATGCATGAAACTGACCCGCTTCCAATCATTGTGAATGTTTCCAAGCAGGTGAACTCCACTGAATCTCCATGATTGTAGGGAGGAATAGAAAAGTGTACAGAGCCATGCTCAAGTTCAGGTATGTCTCCACATGTTCTCTTCTCCTCTATAGCTGTTTCACAAATGAGTATTTATGATTAAGACATCACATACAAAGATACAAAACAATATTTATGTATTAATGCTTTAATTACCAACACATATCGGCAAGGTTGTCCACTTCCCATCAACGCACTGGATTTTATTGGGTCCCTTCAGTAGATATCTAGGATTGCAAACATATTCCACCACGTCATCATGGCTGTATTCTTCTTTCTTTGTCCCCTTAACTTCCCCATTGAGGAGTTCAGGAGGTTGGTCACATGATTCTACTTGACCTACTGTGGAAATATTGTGTAAGTATAAATGAAAATGTCCACATTGCAGTCTAAAATCTAGGTAATGAAAAATCTTTTAAGAATTTATTCACCATATCACATTTCATGAAACTTTATTAAAGAAATAATATTTACATTAGACTGACATTTCACAGTTTGTAACATGTCTATTGAACTAGCACTGAAAGCATATTGAATGTGGAACAGTGTGTGGTAAACTTGATATCTTGAAAATGCAGGAAAACCAGTCAGCAATTGTAGCGTCAATTATAGTGTTTTTCACACTCTCTGAATATGTTTAACATACAGCTACAATTGGTAAAAATTGTTGGCACTGTAGAAAACATCTCTGATTAATGTATTTTAATTTTTTTTCCTTTCCTTTTTTTTTTTTTTTTTTGGTTTTCTAGACAGGGTTTCTCTGTGTAGCTTTGCGCCCTTTCTGGATCTCACTCTTTAGACCAGGCTGGCCTCGAACTCACAAAGATCCGCCTGCCTCTGCCTCCCAAGTACTGGGATTAAAGGCATGCGCCACCATCGCCCGGCAAACATACACTTCTGGCCCGTACCGGGATCTGATTTTTTAATAAATGCTAATGAATTCATCAAAATCTGCTTTCATACAGTTTAGACATTCTCTATGCAATGTGAGGAAATGCTTATGCTGTAAAAATGCCAGTATAAATGGTAATACAGACAAAATGAGAGACGTCTTTGTACGCTCAGCCATCATGTCTGCATGCTTAAACACACTGATAACATATTTTAAGCTAGCCTGGGATTAACTTTGCAAATCAGTGACTGTGTATTAGTCACACAACCTGCAGCTTCATCATGGCTGTCTATATATCTGGATATGTTTAAGATTATGGACACAATGTAAGAATAGGGGATATTAGGAGAAGGAAAATAAACTTCTGATTTTCATTCACCAAATGTAAAACAGATACTGACCTTTACATATTGGGAAACTAGGAGACCATCCAAAGTGGTAGCATTGCACTGAATCTGGTCCAACTCTGTGTCCTTGTTGGCAAGAAAATTTTAACAAATCTCCAACTTTATATTTGTCATTCCTGGGATTGACGAATAAGTGTGGTGATAGTAAGGGGATGTTGCATTCTCTTTCTTGAAAAATAAAATAATTAGAGAATACATTTAATCCTTGAGAAGTAGTTTTATCTCTCTCATGTGCATTCACAGGAAGCATCAGTAACCATCTTCCTTATGAAAAGTGTTGAATATTACATTTGCTATAGCCCCTAAATTCATATGGAAGTCTGAGGAATGTATATTGATGGAATATATAAGTCATAGACTTGAAAAATGAAATTAACTTATTTTTACTGGGTCTGAATTGCACAGAGGATTACTAATGTTAAATGTACAATGACCCTTTTCTTATAATACACAATTGTTCTTTCATATTTGAAATTAATGCAATACAGTATGTGTATGACATTTTCAAAAAAATTATTTCAGTTTAGTATACTTCAGAAGTTAGAACAGGTAAAATAATTTCTAATGTATTTGAAGTTAGGAAAATAAAATTACTTTATTTTAAATTAAAAAAGAGCATAAGAAATAAATGGGGGCAGTAAAGCATCAAGATATCTTGAGAACTACAGTAGTTAGAGCAATACACAGAAAATCAAAAAAAAAAAAAAAAAAAAAAAAAAAAAAAAAAAAAAACAATAACAGTAGTTGAGTGTTTGAATATTTACAATATACTAAGATATTCTGTTGTATTTCCAATTCGTATTATTAACTATTAATCAATCTGACTCAAATTAAGAATTTGTAGCATTTTCCATTACAATTAATTTTTAAAAAATTGTTGGCATTAGCTGGGCAGTGGTGGCGCATGCCTTTAATCCCAGCACTCTGGGGGCAGAGGCAGGCAGATCTCTGTGAGTTTAAGGCCACCCTGGTTTACAGAGCGAGATCCAGGACAGGCTCCAAAGGTACACAAAGAAACCCTGCCTCCAAAAAACAAAACAAATAAAATTGTTGGCATTGTTAAGTTACAAAAAAACAAAAAAACAAAACAAAAACATTTTTTCTTGTTTGAAATCTTCCTTTTTTTTTTTTTACTAATTTATAAAATTAAAGAATGCAATTTAAAAAGTAGGGTTATGCATAAAAGAAAATTCCAACATTCAAGAGTCATGTGTTAGTATAGAATTAATAACAAAAATGAAAGATATACTTTAAAAGCAATGTCTAAAGCAAAAACACCCCCTCATGTTAGGGGTGGTAATAGGACACACAAGCATGGCACACATTAGAGTTTCTGGAAACAGTCCCCAACAATTCCTTTGTTTTAATATTAAGTTTTTTAGACTGACTGGGAAAATTCAGCCTTACAAGACTCAGCTATTAAAAGTCTGGGGTCCTTCATATTCACCATAACTATGAATAAATTTTAATAAGAAGAGGGTTTTTATTTAGTTATTGGTATCGGGTGTGGCACCAGGTCTGCAAAAGTCTACTGGAATTTATTGTGTAACAGTTTATCCAAAATTAAAATATTCCATCCTGCAGGAAATCTCCTTTAGCAGGAAGGTAAAGAACTCTAAATAGCTTTGGGAAGTCCCTGAAACTGATCAGATTCAGTAGGCACCTCACTCCCAAGTAAACAAGCCAAGCTGATGAATCATTCTCAGACAAGGCAAGCTGCAAAGGAGATTTTCAGACAAGACTAGATGCAAAAGAGAAGATTTTGAGATGGCACCAGCTTCCTGGAAGAAGCTAAAACCAACCCAGCTCCCTGGAAGAGGTTTAGATCAACGGAGTCACTTGGAGAAAACACTCTCCAACCTGTTGAGGTGCCTGAATAAACACAGGTAATACAAAGGAATAATTAATTTTATGTATTCTGTTTGTTTGTTTATGGAAACAGGGATTCATTATGTAGCCCAACATGTCTCAAACTTAAAACCTCTTGTTCCAGGCTCATAGTGCTAGAGTCACACGAATGTGCTGTCAACACCTCATAAAGACATTATTTTAAAAACAGACTATCAGGCCAATGAGATGGTTCAATCAGTGAGGGGGCTTGCCTCCAAGCTTGGTGACAGGAGGTCAGTCCTGAAACTCACATGATGAAAAGAGAGAGCTGACTCCCAACTCCCAAGTTCTCTGACATCTTCATGAGTCATGTGGTGTGCACACCTCCATAGATGCACACGTATAATCATTGTACACACATAGGATAAATAAATGCTCACAATGCAATAATAAAAACAAACATGATCAGCTTTAGCCTTCAAAACAGCCCTTTCTCCAAGTTTACACTGAATCAGAAGGAATATCCTAGGAAGTTCATATTTTCAAGTAACACATAAATATTTATTTTTGCCTTGTGAAAAGAAAAATCCCAGAGAAAATCGTACTCACCATAACATGAAGGTATGTCAGACCATCCATCATATGTACATGTTATGGAGCCCTTGGTATGTTTATATTTGTTATCATATCCAATATGGCATTCGTAGTCTATTTCATCATTGAGTTTAAACCACGTGCTATTATTTTTAGTTCCAGCATTCTCAAATATAGGCCTATCACAAGACTCTAATGCAAAATAAAATAGAAGATATCATTTAATGTGTCAATGGACAATCTGAGCAATTCCTGTGAGAACAAAAGTAGTCACAGGTTAATATATAATAACAATGAAATACTATATAAAAAGACCCTTAGAAGACCAACAATAAATCATTTTCCTGAAACAGTTATTAAATAAAAACTACACTCTGATTAGCATTTACTTCCTCAGTTAAGTTTTATAAAACTTTATTTTAAAAATAATTTTTCAGCTCATTTTTTCCTTATATTTATCACATACTGCAAATAAATAGACAATTTCAGATATATTTTGTTTTAGAGAAGGGTAATAACCTTTGTGAACTAATGTCCCTTATTTAGTAGTTCATATGCAATATTGAATATTGCATATCCAAAAATGCTTGTAAATTTATA